>NW_017717955.1:0-17854 GCF_001865875.1 Lupinus angustifolius
CCACAAATGCCTCAAAAATGGATGTGCCCTCGCTTGAGCGAGATAACTCTAGCTTGAGTGAGACAACTCTCGCTTGAGCGAGAGGGTTCCATACGACATGACTTCTTTTTAAGTCGTGTGAACGATAACTCTCATATATACGAGAACTTAATGGCATGTTTTCCATCAAGAAGTTGTGAAGGTAAATAACTATATGAAATTCTTAAAAGTAATAAAAGTAAGGAATTGCTTTGTTAAAGGCGAGGCCCGAGAGTGTGATATTATGCCCACACAACGAGATCATTTGATTGTAAGAGGCTTGGCTAGAGGAGTCGTCCAGGATGATTCTGCGATGGTTCACAGTGGTGCGGAGAAGTATTATGTTGTGCCCATGCAGCAAGATCGTATGATCGTAAGAGGCTTGTCTTGAGAGCCGTCTAGGATAATTTAGCGATGGTTCGTAGTGGTGCCAAAATTATTCTCTTTTTGTTTATATGTTAAGATCGGGACCCACTAGAAGCATTCCCGATGGGAGATGACTTAGGATGGACAGATCGCTAGAAAGATGGATTAAAAGACATAATTTGTTAATTTCGGTTAGGGTGCATATCACTGGTAAAAAATGAAGTAGCAAAGAGGAAATGTACGGGAGATGAATGAGCCCTGAGATGTTGAGAGGGACAGCGTTGATGGGTCAGCAAAGTCTTGAGGGAGAGTCTAGGTGAGACGAGTCTCATGTATTTCTAGATGAGGTATTCTGTTGGATCGGACAGTGCTCACAACGCAAACTAGACGATCTCTAACAACCCCTCTTCGCAATCAAGATCGATGAGAGGGATGCCCAGAAAGTGTTTGATACGACACCGTCCTTAAATGGACAGTTCTTTTGGAACAGATCGATCATATATCCTTGCGAGGAATAATTTTGGTGCGATCAAATCGGCTTATTATGGGAACTGTACTTTCAGTTATTTCCGAATAGTTATTGGGAGGATAAAGGAGTAAGGATGGTGGACTCATGCATCGCATTGCATACATGATATTCTTCGATATTGATTCTAAATTCTCGAGTTTTATACTTCATTCATCGTTATTATATGCTTGTATGATCATATGATATATTTGTACTCGTGTATTGTCTTGGTGTATTATTCCATGTAATTCCACGACGTCGATGACATGTTTTTCATAGATGTTTTACTCCCTCTCTTTTCTTCTGGTGTATTTGTACGCATGTTCAGATGGACCCATCAACACTGATCTGAGGTTATCACTTCACTATGTCCTAGGAGGGAACATGGAGTGTTTAGGGTAATCGACACTCTTACATAGGTCCTTGCGACATGGAGCTGGATTGGGTAAGCAATGGCTCAGTTCTACATCTTCCACCTTACTACGCAGTTCAGGAAGCATCATTCACTTTGCCCGACCAAAGCCCTACAACCGCCAGACTTTTTATACCGGCTGAAGCTCGATGCGTACCAGAAGTTGTTAGGACCCGGCCCTAAATAGGATTCTCATCATCATGGTCGGCGCCAAGAGAAGATAGACAAGGCCATGCCAAGGGGGTACACCCTGGACCCCTCGATGGATTGGGGAGCAGATGAAGTGGAGGAGGAGGAAGAAAACGACGACTGTGTAGATCTTATCTGCATAGAAGATTCAGTTGAGGTTATTGAGATCTCTTCTGAATCGGAGGTGGAGGAAGACCCTAGCGAGGCTTCCACTGCACCTCTGGTTTAGGAGATTTCTCTTTTGTTTTGTTGTGGTAGAAACCTGTGTGGGGCACTTTTTGTAATGCTAATGCCCTGACATTATTTTCTTTGTATTTTCAGTTTTTATTTATTTGTGGTGATGATTAGATTTTGCCCTATAAACAATTCTGTATTTATTCAAGAATTTTATGAATGAGAAGTATTCAGAAAAGAATTGTGTTCATTTAATTATCTTCAACATATTAAGAATTTCATTTCCGCAATGTTTGAAAATGTGACGTCTTGAAAATGGAATAAGGTAAAAGTGAAAATGATTTGTAAGTTATAGGTTACATAAAAGAAAAAAAAAGGAAATAAAAATTTACCCATTTTTCTAAGAGATTAAATATATTAAATATGAAATGATTTTTGGGGCGTTACAATTAGAACATTTGCACATTTGTCTTACTCATCATTCCATTACATTCAAACAAAACATATCGTACTCATATCATACATACATTACAACATAACTATATCTATCAATGCATAGTCACATTCATACACTAATCACTATAGAACAATAAACAAAACATTGAATAATCATTCATTGTATATAACTCAACATTCAAATATGTATCTCTACACTATTCTTCCAATAAGCACAAACAAACAAAACATTGCATTGTGTATAACCAAGCATTCAAATAGGAATCTCTATATTATTCTTCCAATAAGCACAAACAAATAAAACATTGTATTGCATATAACTATGCATTCAAACATACACCCTTACATTGATTTTCCAATAAGCACAAAAAACAAACAAAATATTAATTGCATATAACCATGCATTCAAACATACGCCTCTACATCGTTCTTCCAACAAGCACAAAAACAAACAAAACATTGCATCTCATAAAACAAAACATTCGAACATACATCTCTACATTGTTCTTCTAATAAGCATAAACAAACAAACAAAACATTGCATAGCACATAACCATGCACTCCAACTCACATTTCTACATCATGTCTACATAAACAATCATTGCGGGACAATCCCATTTCACAAGTGAATTTTCTAGTTCATAATGACAAAACACAGGAACTGACTCAACAAATCTCTGGTTCATTATGGCAAAATGTGAGAACTGCCTCAACAAATCCCTAATCCATTACGGCAAAATGCGAGAACTACCTCAACAAATCACTAGTTCATTAAGACAAAACGCGTGAACTGCATCAACAAACCCTGGTTTATTATGGCAAAACGTGGGAACTGCCTCAACAAATCACAAGTTTATTACGACAGAACGCGGGAACTACCTCAACAAATCCATAGATCATTACGACAAAACCCGAGAGCTACCTCAACAAATCTCTGGTTCATTACGACAAAACCTGAGAGCTACCTCAACAAATCTCTGGTTCATTACAGCAAAACACGAGAACTACCTCATCAAATCCTTGGTTCATTACAACAAAATGTGGGAACTGCCTCAACAAATCTCTAGTTCATTATTACAAAACGCGGGAACTACCTCAACAAATCTATGATTCATAATGACAAAACAAGGAAACTACCTCAATAAATCTCTGGTTCCTTATGGAAAAACCAGGGAACTGTCTCAACAAATCTCTGGTTCATTGTGGCATAATGCGAGAACTGCCTCAACAAATCTCTGGTTAATGATGGAAAAATGCATGAACTTCATCAACAAATCCTTGGTTTATTATGGCAAGTGCGAGAACTGCCTCAACAAATCTCTGGTTCATTACGACAAAATGCAGGAACTGCCTTAACAAATCTCTGGTTCATTACGGCAAAACGTGGGAAATGTCTCAACAAATCCCTAGTTCATTATGGCAAGAGCGAGAACTGCCTCAACAAATCTCTGGTTCATTACGGCAAAACGTGAGAACTACCTCAACAAATGTCTAGTTCATTATGACAAAATGTGAGAACTACCTCAACAACTTAGTGGTTCATCCTGGAAAAGCACAGGAACTGTCTCAATAAATCTCCGGTTCATTATGGAAAAACACGGGAACTGCCTCAACAAATCCATGACTCATTACAGAAAAATGCGGGAACTGCCTTAATAAATCCTGGTTCATTACGACAAAACGCAATAAGTGCCTCAACAAATCTTAGGTTCATTATGACAAAACGCGAGAACTATTTAATCAAATACTTGGTTCATTACGGCAAAATACAGGAACTGCCTCAACAAATCTCTGGTTTATTATGGCAAAACGTGAGAACTACATCAACAAATCTTTGGTTCATTGTGGCATAATGTGGGAACTGCCTCAAAAAATCTCTAGTTCATTATGGCAAAACGTGGGAACTACCTCAACAAATCTCTGGTTAATTATGGCAAAATGAGTGAACTTCCTCAAAAAATCCTTGGTTTATTATGGCAAGTGCGAGAACTATCTCAACAAATCTCTGGTTCATTACGACAAAATGCAGGAACTGCCTCAACAAATCTCTGGTTCATTACGGCAAAACGTGGGAACTGCCTTAACAAAACTCTTGTTCATTACGATAAAACGCGGGAACTGCCTCAACAAATCTCTAGTTCTTTATGGCAAAGTGCGAGAACTGTCTAAACAAATCCGTGGTTCATTTTGGCAAAGCGCGGGAACTGCCTCAACAAATTCCTAGTTCATTATGGCAAGCACGGGAACTGCCTCAACAAATCCATGGCCCACAAGTAGAGTATCAATATGCTTCATCAAAATTCGTTACTTTCTCAAAGGCTTTTTCTTAGACTTGATAAAATAGCGTTCATTTATTTACTGGTTACTTGCCATGATACCTCTCAAACTTCAGTTTCCTTGTTATGAGATAAGCAAAAGGTAAAAAAGGGCAACTTTGAACACATATTTTTGTCCGGTCCAGAAAAACCCAAAACATTTTAAAGAAAAAATTATAATAAAGTGAGTTTATTTTATTCTTTTTAATATTTTCGAAGTTATAATATTAAGTTAATAAAAATAATTAAAACTATTTTTATGGATTTTTTATAATTATTTTTAATTTATTAAAATATTTAAATAAAAGATATTTGGAATATGCTTTAGAACCTTCCATTTTATTTTCAAAAAATAAAAATAAAAAAATAAAAAAATAAAAAAATCATGTCACATAACCATTTTTTAAAAATGGGATCATATCCCTTAAAAGATGAATTTAAATTTATGGATATGGTTGTTTAGCCATATTGTTAGGAGTGAGTGGTATGTTTTAGCTAGGTTGGATCACTATGAAAAATCATCAAGAAAACATTCTAGAAAAAATATTCCATAAGATCTAAAAAAAGGCAATTCCCAAATAGGCAAAAAAGTAGAGAGAAATATTGTGAGAGTTATGATCCTGTAAGGTGAGTTCATTGCTAAAAGCGTTGCCTCTCCTCATGCAGTCATAGTTGTACTGAATCAAAGCTCCATATCCTAACATCTAATCCCATAAGTACGAGTTCTTTGTAGCTGATGTATTCCCTCGATTCAAGCCAATCCTTTCTCTAACATGTGGCAAGTCTAGTTTCAACATCCAATTAGGGATGACAAAAAAACCCGTACCCATTGGTATCCACGGGTAAAACCCGTATGGGCATGAGTACGTGTCATAAAAGGGTACCCGTGGGTTTTAAAAACGAGTTTTTAAAAATATTTGTAGTTCATACTGGCGGGTATGAGTATTATGATACCCATACCTGCGTGTACCCGTTATGTATATGATTACTATATTATTTTCAATTAATAAAAAATACACTATCATAACCTTCATTACACTATGTACATCTTTTTTCTTTTACTTTGTTTACATCTTTTTACCTTGTTTACATATTTTATTGAATTTGGTGGTGAAACATCCTACAAATATTATTACATGTGTAAAAATACACATGTCTTGCAAAGAAAATATATAGTTTTTTGTTAAGTAAATAAGAATAGAAAATCACATAAACACAAAATTTCAGTAGATTTAGCATTTTTGTCAAATATTCATTCAAAATACACAAAAATAACTAAATTTCATCTCATTTAAAATATAATAGAAGTAAGAAATAAGAAATTCAATGAAAATATAGGTAACACGTGGGTACCCATTTTATCCGCAGGTACACAAAAATACTCGCGAAGAACCCGCATGCAGGTACCCATACAGGTATGGGTGGGTACGGGTATTGATCTCCTATTTTGAAATGGGTAGCGGATAGCTACTACCCATACCCGCCCGTACCCGTTGCATCCCTACATCCAATCATGTTCTTCTCGATTTTATTTTATTTTTATTTTTTGTTTTCTTCATTCCTACTTAATTATAAACTATAATTATTTAATAAACAATGTATAATCTTATCAAATATTTTGTCTTAATATGAACCATAAATTCAACAACAATAAATAATTATGCTAATATTTTTTAGAAATAAATCATAACTTAAATTAAAATAGCTTTTTTTAGCAACCAATAAAATTCCCTTTATATAACAATTACTCAACAATTTTTTAAATTTAATAAAGTTATTTCTAATTATAAATTTCAAAATCACATTACTAAAATAAAACCTGACAATATTATTAAAAACATTTTTGAGAATAAAATAATTTTGGGAGTTAATCAAAGATGGAGGAGAGTCACATAAATGCTTCTCATCCTCAAATCATCTTAGAAAGGTCGCGTTACGCCGACTCTTTTCATTCGATTAAATCCTAAAGTTAATTATAATTTTTTTCCAATTAAATAAATAGCTAATAAAATTAATTAAATTAATAACCGCTTTTAATAAATAAATAAATAAGTGTACAAAAAAACAAATATTTTCATTTAAAAAATAAAAAAATTCAACCATACAAATGATGGAGGGAAGGTCGCCTCTGAGTGCTTCTTTTTTCTCAACTCATCATTCGGATGGTCGCGCTATGCCACTTCTTTCCTTAATTAAAATATTCAACCAGAAACATTTTCTACCAAAGAACATCGTAGCCTTGATTCTCTATCAAAAATAGGGATACATAGGAGCAATGTCACATTGTGAGACACAATAATAAAAATAAATAAAATTTCTCTATTTTAATAATTAATTAAATAACCAAATAAAGTTAAAAATATAACATAGGTCATATAATTTAGTGAATGGTACTGCTTAAGGTGGACGAAGAGGGTATTAATACATTCCTTATTCTCTAATCGACTCCGGAACCTAGATATCAAATATCCTGAGCCCAATGTAATTGGGCTAAAAGATTTTTCTACATTTTTACTTAATAAAATGTAGTGGCGACTCTAACAAAGTCGTGTAGCCGAAAATTGAGACGCAACAAAGGCTTTGATTATCTAATCTATTTTCTAATAGAAAAGATGGAGAAATTAATTTCACCACTTGTAAATGCCAAAAACGAGCATGGGAACTAGTTATTCAATAAACAATATGAGCATAAGAATATTACTCTTTCTGTATAGAGATGTGTTCAAGCCAATGGCCTTAAAGATAATGTATTATATTGTCATAGGTATGGATTATTAGTGATTTAAATAAAATAATATATAGATAGGAAATAAATAAAATATATATAAACAGGAAATAAATAAAATAATTCGTGTACTAGATTATTTGTTTAATAAGATAATATAAATAAATTGGATTAATTTTAAAATAGTATTTTTTTTGCTGTCATTGATCGAACAAAAATATAAATATGAAACGAATACAATAATGTATAATGTATAATTATTTTTAATAAAAGAATACAATAATGTAAATAAGAATAAATATGATAATTTAGTAATAAAATATCACAATAGTATTATCTTTTTTTATAGATGGGAAAATCAGTATTATCTTCAATAGAAGAATATAAATAACAAAATGAAAGGATACAAATAATGAAAACCATATAATCTTAATTTATCACTATCAATACATTAATTAATCATATATCTCACCTTAAACTATACATTATTATAAATACACACAAAATATAATATAAAGTACACTGAATACAATAAATATATTCCAATTATAAAAAATGAAATATATAAAAACTGAATATATAATATCATACAATAATGACCGGCAGACACTCCAGACACGAAGTGTCTGTACACACTAGTAATAAATAGAAGTGATAAACTTGTAATATTTGAAAGTTATGTTTGAATCATTATTTTTTTTGTCCATTTTTTCAAAGAAGTGAAATAATTAATAATTATTTTATATATAACAATTTAACAACTTAAATTATATTTTCATTTTTTACCATAACTAATAATTTATATTTCCAATTTACATCCTATTATGTTTAAAATTTTAAATATATTATTATCACTCCTTATTTATATATATATATAATGTTATACTTGATTTTTAATTTTAGTCAATATAACTTTTATTTGCGGAATTGTTAATCTATTGCATTAAGTTTATGGAGTTAAAAAATTGTGAGTTGACAAAATGTTGTAATAAAATAAAGAAGTATTAACTATAACCACACACATATATATATATATATGTGAAACCAACATCTTGATTCTCAAGTTTTCTTAAAGGAGAAGAAACCTCAACAATCCCAAACTCCCTTAATTCAAGTTTTGTTGTATTTCAAATTTATAAAGGAAATGGCAAAAAACAACGACATTAATAGCTTCAAAATATTTTAGCCCGCGATCTAATTTGTTGATGATTTGCTTTTAATAGGTTGTCTTTCATTTTAATGTCTCTCTCATTTTGTTTTTGCAACCTGATAAAGAAACATCGTTTTCTAAGGTACAAATTCCCTTAATTTCTCTTCTTCGGTCTCTTGTCATTCTCTTGGAAAAAAATCCCATCATTATTAAACAATTTAGTTTTATACCTAAAATATGAAGATTATATACTTGTTATATTGATTGGAAGAGACTTATTGGAGCGACCAAATGGACTTACAAATTATTTTCAATTATTTGGAAAAGTCGTATCACAAGGTGTCTAGAGAGTTGTTGCGGAAAATCAGAGTTGTTAAAACCGTACCGGTTATCAAACTGGTCAGGGTACTGATATAGTGGTACAGTGGTTCAACCGATGGTATACTCAAATTTATAATCTACTCAAAATTCACATAAACAAACAACTTTAAGTCTTTAACAAATTCAAAGTCTAAATTACAAAACATATATCAATCCAAAAGTATCACTTAACAACCGCAAAATATAAATAAATGACACAAGTTCACAACTCACTCTACAAAACAAATAAATTTGGAGTTTTAACATTTAACACCAAGGAGTCAAAGTTGTCTCATATCAATATTATATTTTTCCACCAAATCCTATTTTCAGACAGTACTCCAAGATTATACAAATGTCACTGAGATTACACACGAATGTTAGGAACCAAAATGTGTAATCTATGTTTGCCTTGGAAGCATGTGCCTTGAAGTGTTAAAGAATGATTGGAAAGATGAGTCTCCTTGTAATGAGTTTTTAAGTTTTTAAGTTTTTTTTCAAAAAAATATGTGTATAAATTGGCCGGTTTAGTAAAATACCGGCCGGTTCACCGATTTTGACCAGTTTTGATACTTGACTGGTTCAACACCTATACCGTACCGGTTAGGGGTCCGGTTCACCGGTTTTCCGGTTGAACCGGCCGGTACGAAATGGTTTTTACAACACTGCGGAAAACTCTATTGAAGAAATGAGAGCACCAGTTGGGCAGTAAGCACGCCCGTACTGGATTCAAGCGCCTACACTCTTTTTCTCTCTCCCAGCAGTATTTCTCTTTGATTTCTTTTCAGCGTTTCGCCATTTTCAGTGTTTTTTGTGTAGTTTCTTATGTTCATCCTGGGCTCTATTTATAGCAAACAATATACCGACCGACTCCAAATTTTAGGGTGTTTAAAATTAAATCCGGTATCATCTTTTTAACAAACCAAATTTGACCCTATCTATTCTTATTACTTTAATACTTTTTCCTTTATTCATTTTTAAATTCAAATTAGGTTGTTAGATTTGATTATTTAATTTATTTAAATTATTCCAAATTTTTTATAAAATATGGACAAAATTTAATTTAATTATTTCCTATATATGGCTCAAATAATGTATTTCCCACCCCACCTTTCTTCATAATCCCATTTCCAATCTTTGTCTAGAGTTTAACTTTGCCTAGGATGTTTATCTTTACCTTCTTCAGTAGGTAACTTTATGTAGAATTTCTCTTATGAGTTTTTGTTTATATGTACCCTAATTTTTGTCTAGGAATTTATTGAATTTCCTAGCGGGTTTTCCTTTTGTGATATCATCCTTTCTTTTGGACTCTATGAAGGTTTATTGGAAAACTACCCTTTCCCCCAGGTTCACAGTATTTTTAGAGGTGTTTCTTTCTGGAATGAACTTCTTTCATATCGTCTTGGCTCAAAGAGGTGATTAGAGATATCTTCTTAGTGTTTTGGAGTACCAAGAATGCCTTGTGTCATCAAGACGACTGGTTTGAGGTCTACACCATATGAGTTTTGTTTACATCATTCTCCCTCGTGCAAAACGGTAAATAAAAATACTCTGACTCATTCAGGCCTGCCTCTGCTAAGACCCTTAGGGATGGGATCTCTACTTCAAGTGGAAGAACAGCCTCCATACCATATACCAAGGAGTATGGAGTGGCCCTCGTCGAAGTGCGGACTGAAGTACGATAACCATGTAGGGGGAATGGTAGCATTTCTTGCCAGTCCTTGTAAGTCACCACCATTTTTTGGACTATATTCTTGATATTCTTATTGGCTGCTTCCACGGCTCCATTCATTTTGGGTATGTATGACGAGGATGTATGATGTTTTATTTTGAATTTTTCACACATCTCGGTCATCATCTTGTTGTTCATGTTGGTCGCATTGTCGGTGATGATATGGTTTGGTAACCCATATCGACATACTAAATCCCTTTTTATGAACCTGAGGACCACCTTCTGGGTCACACTAGCATAAGAGTTTGCCTCCACCCACTTGGTGAAGTAATCTATAGCGACCGGGATGAATTGATGTCCATTAGAGGCTTTCAGTTCTATGGGTCTGATGACATCCATTCCCCATATAGAAAATGGCCAAGGTGACGTTAAGACATTCAAGGGATTTGGAGGTGCATTGATGTTATCGGCATATATCTGGCACTTGTGGCATTTCTTCACATGGTTGTTGCAGTCGGTCTCCATTGTCAACCAGAAATAACCTGCTCTCATGATTTTCTTGGCCATAGCATGTCCATTCGCATGGGTTCCAAAACTTCCCTCATGTACATCTTCCACCATATTTTGAGCTTCCTTGGCTTCCACACATCGGAGAAATACCATATCATGATTCCTTTTGTAAACGACATCTCCACTCAAAAAGAAGTTTGTGGCTAGTCTTCTGAGTGTTCTTTTATCATTTTCGGAGGCATTGGGAGGATACACTTGATTTCTTAAGTACTCCCTTATGTCGTGATACCATGGTTTACCATCGGGTTCTTCTTCGACTATGTTACAATAAGCAGGTTTGGTATTGTCCTTTATCTGAAAAAGTAGTAAGCTATCTCCACCAACATGGAACATTGAAGACAAGGTTGCCAATGCATCAGCCAACCTATTATCTTCTCTAGGGATGTGATAGAAATCTACTTGGTCGAACTGGTTCACCAACTTCAGGATGTAGTCTCTGCTAGGCACCAATTTGTTGTCACGAGTTTTCCATTCTCCTTTTATCTAATGGATTACTAGATCAGAATCCCCAAATACTTCTAGGATCTTGCCTTTTGAGTCAATAGCGGCCTTTAGTCCCAAAACACATGCCTCGTATTCTTCCACATTGTTGGTACAGTCGAAACATAGTCTAGCAGTAAAAGGAAGGAACTTCCCAGTTGGAGATACCAAAACGGCACCCACTCCATGCCTAAACGCGTTGGAGGCGCCATCAAAGACTAGGGTCCATTTTTCTTCTTCTCCCGATTCATCGGATAAGGCCATCATGTCCTCGTTTGGAAATTCATACCTCAAATGCCCCAGTTTATCGAAGGGTTGGTTGGCCAAGTAGTCAGCAATAACACTTCCATTTATCGCTTTTTGTGTCACATAGGCGATGTCATACTCAGATAACAGCACCTGCCATTTAGCAATTCTTCTTGTCAGTATGGGCTTCTCGAAAATATACTTGATGGGATCCATTTTTGATACCAACCAAGTAGTGTGACTCAACATGTATTGTCTTAGACGACAAGAGGCCCAAACTAAAGCGCAATAGGTTCGTTCGAACAAGGAGTATTTTATCTCGCAAGTTGTGAATTTCTTGATCAGGTAGTATATAGTTTGCTCCTTTCTTCCATCCTCGTCATGTTGCCCCAAGACGCAGCCCATTGATTCATCAAGTACAGTGAGATATATAATCAATGGTCACCCTGGTACTGGAGGCATCAAAACCGGAGGTTCTGTGAAGTACTGCTTTATCTTTTCAAATGCTGATTGACATTCATCGTTCCACTTCACCGTATGGTTCTTCCTTAGGAGCTTGAATATTGGCTCACATGTAGATGTCAGTTGGGAGATGAACCTGGAGATGTAAATCAATCTTCCCAGGAACCCCCTAACTTCCTTCTTTGTTCGAGGTGTTGGCATTTCATTTATGGCTCTCACCTTTTTTGGATCCACTTCGATACCCTTCTGGCTGACTATGAAACCCAAGACTCGGCCTGATTTCACTTCGAAGCTGCACTTCGTTGGATTCATCTTAAGGTGGTACTTCTGCAATCTCTCAAACAAGTGCCTCAAGTTGTCTACATGCTCTCCTTCAGTCTTGGACTTACAGATAATATCATCTACATAGACCTCTATCTCCTTATGCATCATGTCATGGAAAAGAGTTATCATGGATTTTTGATATGTAGCCATAACATTCTTTAATCCAAACGACATAACTTGGTAGCAAAAGGTACCCCATGGGGTAATAAACGTGGTTTTCTGTACATCCTCTGGCATCATTTTGATATGATGATACCCCGAATATCCGTCCATGAATGAGAAGAGTGCATGATCAGTGGTGCTATCAACTAAAATATCTATATGTGGCACCGGAAAATCATCCTTTGGGCTGGCTTTTGTTGAAGTCCCTATAGTCAACACATATTCTCAACTTTCCTCCCTTCTTTGGCACAACTACCACATTGACTATCCAATCTAGATATTCAACAACTTTAACGAACCTGACTGTCAACCATTTTTCTACTTCCTCTTTGACCCCCAGGGAGATCTCTGGCTTGATTCTTCGCAATTTCTGCTTCAGTGGCCTAGAGTTGTGAATTAGCGGTAGTCTGTTGCGCCACTATACTTCGATCTAGTCCTGACATCTCTTTGTACGACCAAGCAAAGACGTCCTTGAATTCGTGTAGGAGCTAAACTAGCCGTTCTTATTCCTTAATATCCATTAGGGTGCCCACCTTCACCTCTTTCTTATCTTCCTCGGATCCTAGGTTGACAAGCTCGACGGGCTCTTGGTGTGGTTGAATTTCTCTGGCTACTTGCTCTACCAATCTAAGCCGTTCGGGGGTAGCCTCCCATTCATCATCACTGTCTTCCTCTACTTGGTGGATAGGTTGGTCAGGACTGGACGAGGGCTCACTGACATGACCCTTAGTTTCAGAGTTGCTATCGGATCTGCAACATGGGGATGACTAAGTCGGCTCCCCATGGATTTGGTTTTTTATTTTATTTATTTTTTCTTTGTTTTATTTTACTATGATCTTTCAACATTCAATAATAATAATAAATGCAAAAGAGACGCATGGATATGATCGAAAATATTAATCTTTGTTGATTTGAATGGAAATACTGAAACAAATGAGCCCTTATTATTGAAAAACATAAAAACGGAAATGTCTAATAGCCTTGGGCATGGCTTAAAAAACTACATTAAATTATTACTTGGGTCCTAAAGTAAGTGATGCATGTGACTCTTCATGCCAGTTCTTCAAGCAGGTGCTTGGGGGACACTTGTACGTGAACCCAGACTATTCCTTCATTCCTTCTTCTTCCATGATGGCCACCATTCCTGAGGACCGGACACCGCTACTGACAAAGCATTGGCTGATATGTGGTATTAGAGGCCTTGCCACATTCTCATGTCCAAATTTCCCTAGCCGAGTCAGGCGCTCACCTTTTTTTGTTTCTACAGTTCAGAGCTTTTTTTCCCGTGTTGGTCTATACCCTAAAGCATATCTACCTTTATTAGCCTTGGGTATTATGATTTCCCTGCAGTCTTGTCCATATTTTCCCAATCCTTTCTCGGGTTGATATCCTTCACGGGTCATCACTTTTGCCATCATGAGAGAAGCATCTGATGGATAGGGATTTAGCAATGGCGTGCCTTTTGTCACGAATGTGGTGTTTGTGATCTCGAGGCCCTAGAATGATGTTTCCAATGCCTCCTCAGGCACCTCTATGTAGCGGGCGTCAAACGACTAAGACACTATCACATCCTCTTCTCCTGAAACCGTAATCAGCCTTCTGTCCACTATGAACTTCACCTTCTGATGCAGGGTAGACGATATTTCTCTTGAGGAATGAATCCAAGGACGCCCCAACAAACAACTATACGTTGGGTTGATGTCCATTACATGGAATAATATGTTGAATATGCATGTCCCTATCTTTATGGGAAACTCCATCTCCCCCATCACATCCCTACGAGATCCATCAAAACCTTTGACAATCATTGAGCTAGCCCCCAAGTAGGAGGTATCCACCGACAATCTGGGGAAAGTTCTCTTGGTCATAACATTCAGTGACGACCCGTTCTCCAAGAGGACTTTTTCAATCACGCAGTCATTACACATCACTGAGATATGAAGTGGACGAACATGTCCGGTACCTTCAGAAGGTATCTCTTGGTCACAAAAGGATATATAATTGTCTGCTACAATATTAATGAATATCACTCCTAATTTATCAATTGTAATATCGTGGCTAACGTGGGCCTGATTCAATACTTTTAGTAGCACGTGACTATGAGCCTCAGAGCTCGTTAGTAAGGATAACAAAGATATTCTTGCTGGAGTCTTATTATGCTGATCCACTATTTTGTACTCACTTTGCTTAATGAATTTGAGGAACTCACAATCCTCTTCATTCGATACGCCTTCAAGTAATGCTACTTCGACATCCTCTTCTACGTGCTCTAGCACTTTTTCTTTACTTTTGGTAGCCCCAGATGGACCCCTTTCTATATCTGGTGGAACATAAATATGCCTAGTCATTGTAACCCTGCTATTTCCAGCAATGTTGGTAACCACAGAAGGACTCATCACCGACTCTTCTTTATAAACCCAAGGCACAGCCTTCCCCGATTCATAGGGGAATGGGGCCCCCCTCCTGTTATCACAGGCTCCATCTGCCGGATGTATGGTTCCCATTGTCGATGAGAAAAATATGTCTGAAACCCCCAGGTGGATTTATCACTGGTTCATACGTGCGTATGAACATGGGTATTTCCTTTGGACTCTTCTCTATGACATTAATTTCATAGTATGAGGAACTTCTGCCTATGGCAATTAGTTTCAAGTCCATCATTTTATGAAGAAGCATATTGAATTCTTTACACTCTTCTAAACTATGACCTACACGTCCATGCATTTCACAATTTTTCGCGTCACTGTCATATGTCTCATGGGTAACAACTTCTACCAAACCTTGTCTGCACATTTCTCGGAAGATGAACCCCATGGGCATCTTCACGTCTTCAACCTTATCGATGACTGCAACCTCACTCTTTGCTTCAATAGAGTTTACCTCCTGATTTCCATGGTTAGGTAGAGGATTTCCAATTGTGTTGGGCCTGGTTTCCCTGAAATCGATTCGTTTGGCATTGATGAGGTCTTGAACCTTAAATTTGAAAGCCATGCAATCTTCCACCAGATGTCTTGCTGCCCCAGAATGATAAGCGCAATTGACATTTTCATTATAAAATGGTCCAGAGTTCTCAGGTATTTTTCGGGGATCGGTGTGATCATCCCCTGTCTCTGGAGATATTCGAACAAATCAGTGTAGGTCATCGGGATTCAGTCAAACACCGACATCCTCCTCTCTTGTTGATAGTAGTTGTTGTTTCTGGGATATTGTTAGGTATTAGTGGCGTAAACACACCTAGAAGGGGGGTTGAATAGGTGTAGCGGTTATCAATTACCACTTCTCGTACCATAACCCAGTTTTGGAAAACAGTCCAGTTAATCGATTAACCAGTGGGCTTAATCAATTAACACACAACAGAAACAAAATGATCAGAGCAACTAGTTGCACAGTTACTTATCAACAGATAAGTAGAGATACAACAGATATATTTATACAATATTAGCAAGAATATAGCAAGGTATAAGCATGCAAAATATCAACTTCAAACTCGAATTAAAACAGTAAGAATTATAAAGGAGATTAAGAGAGAACAACTTGCACAAATGAATTTTTATCCTGGTTCGTTTGCGGTCCACTGCAAACTACATCCAGGCCTCTCCTTCTGATCATGGGAGATTTTCTTCTTCACTATATTGCACTTAGTATAATCACATAAACCAATTCAATTTACAAGACTCAAGATGCTTCTTTCTTGAATTCCTAGAACCTCTAATCCTTGGTTTGACTATCTCTATCGTCTGAGAAAACCTTTCTCGCGATCTAGCCCCAGCCAAGATCCTCGTTCTCAATTCAAGACCTCATACTCTTGGTGAAGAATCACTCTATCTCAATGGTGGTAAGACACCAAGAGACTAACCCAAAGTACAAAACAAAATACAAAAAACAGAGTTGTACTAAGCACAAAAATGCTCAAATTATAACTATGAAAAAACTCAACTATTAACTCACTCTCATGAAACACAAGCCATCATGCATATGTGAGTTAATAAAAAACAACAAATACAAAATATTTCTGTTAAAATCTCTAGTAAGAATGCATGAACATGCAAGAAAGAATGGATGAGATTAAGCATATCAAAACAGCATGCAAAAACACCATGAACAACTTCAACAAAGCATGTTAATCTCTCTTCCTCACACATGCATTTCTCTCTGCCAATTACAAAGTAAATCACGAAAATATGCCCTCTAATCAATTCTAAACAATAGTATGCAATGCTATGTGTTTCTGCAATTTGCCTAAACTTATACAAAACAGATTTGACTCTTCAAACCGTTACATTCAGTTAAGCAGTTAAAATAGAAAACAGTTGTAACGCCCAAAAAATTACTCCAAAAAAATCTTGCTCAAAAATGGTATTTTTTTTTGATGCCATATGAAATTTATTTCCATATATTCATTTCATTTTCGGAACATCACTTTAAGTAACATACAATGCGGAAAATCAAAATTACCATTACCTAAAGGTAATAAAAATATAACTCAATATAACTTTGAATCACACTTCATTAGAATATTATGAAATGTTGGTACGAAGTACAAGGCGGAACCCTAATCATCGCCCAAATAAAACTAGTCGCAAAATAAATGCCCTACACAAGTACACTAATCAAAAAGCACAAGGGTCGGTGTAGGTATAACCGTTTTCCTCAATTCTCCATGCCCCCTTCTAGGACATCGACAAGCGGTAATTCAGAATCCTGGCAGAATGATCCATCTGAACAAAATGTGAATAGAATAAAAATAGAAAGAAAAGGGAGTAAAACATCTAATGAATATTACTCATTGACGGCATGGAGTTACACGGAATATCACATGCAGACACACACGCATAATAAACACAATATATACATCACATATAAAAATGCACAATGATGAATGATGTTATAATCTCATATTATGAGGATCAAAGTCCACAATCTCAATGTATGAATGTTATGCTTGTTTCATCCATCCTTTCACCAATATCCTCCCATATACTATTCGGTAATAACCAAGAGTACAAGTCCCATAACAAGCCGATTTGAATGCACCAAAGTTATTCCTCGAAAGGATATATGATCGATCTGTTCCGAAGAACTGTCCATTTCAGGATGGTGTCATATCAAACCCTTTATGGGCATCCCTCTCATTGATCTTGATTGCAAAGAGGGGTTGTCAGAGATCGTCTTGTTTGTGCTGTGAGAACTGTCCGATCCAACAGATTACCTCATCCAGGAATGCAAGGGACTCGTCTCACCTAGACTCACCCTCAAGACTTTGCT
>NW_017717956.1:0-1266 GCF_001865875.1 Lupinus angustifolius
AATCACCCTGGACGACCACATGGCCAAGCCTCTTACGGTCAGACGATCTCGCTGCATGGTATCTTGTAATACTTTTTGGGCATTGCCCTAATCACGACATCACAGTCGGAAACCTTGCCCTTAATAGGCGCAAGAACAAAGATACTTGTATACGTTTGACAATTTTGGGCACCAAACTCAATCATCTGAGTAATGGTCTTTCCCAAGTGTAAATACACTTCACACCCAAGCTAGGGCTATTGCCTTTAACAAAGCAATTCCTTACTTTTATTATTTTCAAGAATTTCATAGAGTTATTTACCTTTATAACTTCTTGATGGCAAACATGCCATTAGGCTCTCGTATATGAGAGTTATCGTTCAGACGACTTAAAAAGAAGTCATGTCTGTATGGAGTCTTTTCGCTCAAGCGAGAGCTGTCTTGCTCAAGCAAGGGCACATCCATTTTTGAGGCATTTGNAGAGTTGTCTCGCTTAAGGGAGAAAATAATCAGTTCTCTTGGTGCCTATTTTAGCTCGGGCGAGAGCTGTCTCGCCCCGAGCTAAAACACTCGTTTTCTCTAGACACTTCTCACTTAAGCGAGAGCTGTCTTGCTCATGCGAAAAGAGCCTGAATATCATTTTATTTACTTTTCTCAAGGAAAATATTCCTCATTTATATCACATGTTTTTAAACCTTGAATTTAACAATTATCACATACATATCATTCCCATAATAATCATTCCCATAATAATCATTCAAACATTATAATTCAAGAGTAAACATGATATTTGCATATATAAACATGACATAAATCGGTATAAGAAATATTTTTGTACTTAATCCAAACAAACAGACAATTGATTAAGTACAAGCTTTCTTAATACCCAAAGCAACTCCAAACTTGTGATGGAGTTTGGGCTACCGAATCGAAACTCTCCACTGTTTTCGATCCCAATGCATTTATGTTTCTCGAGTGGTGATCCTTCATGGATAACTATCGCAATACTTGATATTTTTAGCTATCCTAAACATACAACTTAAGAAAGTATCCATACAAAATCCATGCACACAAATATTTGATTAAGAACGGGTTTTCTTAATACACAAATATAACACCAAACTTTTGAGATAGTTTAGGAGATCTGGGTGTCATATTCGGACAGCTTGAATCATCATTTGTCATTGAAAGTATTAAAATCAAATAACACTCTTTAAAGTAAGATTTTCAATAAAACTTATATCGGAATTATGTCGTAATCCGTGGATATACACCAGGCTAGTTCCC
>NW_017717957.1:0-7759 GCF_001865875.1 Lupinus angustifolius
TTCAACATTTTTAAATCAATTTACCATATAAGATTTCATAACACTTTAAGTTTATAAAGTCAAGACTTTTAGGTAAATCTCATTATTTCAAGTATACTACTAAAACAAATTTTCATGAACATCTTAACACCTCCTAGTTTTTTAGGAAAAAACCTCAAGGGTTAGTAGTGTTAATTTCATAGTCATGAAAAAGAATGACTCTTAATTTAATATTTTACACTAAACATCTTTTAGTTTGCATAGGATAAGTACCATAGAATGATGGTGAAAAGTGTATACTTTTGGCACTTATCACTTAACACCTCCTAATTGTTTTTAAGAAAAACTTCAAGGGTTAGTAAGTGTTAATTTCATAGTCATGAAAATAAATCCTAAGGTAAGACTTTCTACTACTTTAATATCCAAAACTTCATAACACTTTAAGTTTATGAAGTCAAGACTTTAATAAATCATCTTTTACCCCAAATAATTATTTTAACTTGGAAATCAAAGAGTAAAATATGCTAAACCATTTTTAAACATAATACTTTCTAAAAATAAAACAGCAGCTCAAAAACTTTCCGTCACAGAAAATTATGAATATTTACCATAAAATAGGAAATCACAAAAAAAGACTAACACTCAACTAAGATTTAGTCTAATTCAATACCGATTAATATCAAAAATTAATCGTTGTTAAAATAAATAATTAATAAAACATACACAGAAAATTCACGGTGTTACAATCCTCCCCCACTTATAAGATTTTCGTCCTCGAAAATTAAACGTACCTCTTAAGAAAACAGATATGGGTAGGACTCTTTTATGGCATCTTCGACTTCCCAGGTCGCATCTTCTCCGTTTGCTTGACTCCAAATCACCTTCACTAGCTTCTCCGTTTGCTTGACTCCAAATCGCCTTTACTAGAGCAATCTCCTTGTCTCGTAATGTCTTCACACTACAATCAACAATTCTCGAGGGCATAGTTTCAAAAGTGAGATTATCCTTTAGCTGGATTGAATCGGATTCGATAATGTGCGACGGGTCACTAATGTACTTTCTTAGTTGAGACACATGGAAGACATTATGTAGGTTTGACAATAAAGGTGGCAAGGCTATTTGGTAAGCTATTGGCCCGACTTTTCTAAGGATTTGGTATGGTCCTATGAATTTCGGGGTAAGCTTATTACGGGCTTTAAGTACTCTTCCAATACCAGTCGTTGGAACCACCCTCATGAACACATAATCTCCTTCCTCAAAACTGAGAGGGTTCCTCCTTTTGTCATAATAGCTCTTCTACCTACTCTGAGTTGTCTTCATGTTTTCTCTTATCATTCTGATCTTTTCTGTCGTCTGCTGAATCACATCGGGTCCTAGTATCAGATTCTCCCCTGCTTCAAACCAGCATAACGGTGTTCTTCACTTTCTACCGTAAAGAGCTTCATATGGCGCCATGTCGATGCTCGAATGGAAACTGTTGTTGTAGGTGAATTCTATCAAATGCAAGTAGTCCGCCCAACTTCCAGAGTGTTCCAACACACATGCTCTCAGCAGGTCTTCCAACGATTGAATAGTTCGTTTAGATTGGCCATCCGTCTGCGGGTTGTAAGCTGAACTCATACTCAGTTTGGTACCTAAAGCTGTTTGCCAACCATTCCACAACTTCGAAGTGAAACGTGGGTCTCTATCTGAGATGATATTCATAGGAATACCATGCAATCAGATAATTTCTTTGATATACAACTCTGCTAGCCTTTCCAAAGAGTATTTCATATTGATTGGTAGAAAGTGAGTTGTCTTCGTCAAACGATCCACTATCACTCAAACCGCATCATATCATTTTTGGGTCTTAGGAAATCCGCTCACAAAATTCATTGCGATGTTATCCCATTTCCAAACAGGAATATCCAAAGATTGAAGTTCTCCTCCAGGTCGCTTGTGCTCGATCTTTGCCTTTTGACATATTAAGCAACGTGAGACATACTCTCCTACTTCTTTCTTCATACCAAACCACCAGAACATCTTCTTCAAGTCTTGATACATCTTGGTAGCTCCAGTATGAATACTTAGTTTGATCTTATGGGCTTCGTCCAAGATTGCCATTTTCAAACCGGGGTCTCTTGGCACACAAACTCGGTTCTTGCATCTCAGCACTCCATCGATTCCTTCTTGGAATTCTGGGGCTCTTCCTTCAGCCAATAAGGTTCTCTTCTCTTGCAGTTCTGGGTCGGAACTCTGCAAGCCTTTCAGTTGTTCCAGAAATTCATTTGTTACAGAAAGCATACCTAACATCAAACTCTTAGGTTTTACTTGTACCGCAAGGCTTAAATTCCTGAAATCCTCAATCAATTCCATCTCCTTGACCATCATGGTTGATATATGCAGAGACTTTCTACTCAATGCATCAGCCACCACATTAGCTTTCCCAGGGTGGTACTGAAGATCAAAGTCATAGTCCTTAAGGAATTCGATCCATCGTGTATGCCTCATGTTCAGCTCCTTTTGGTCGAACAAATACTTCAAGCTTTTGTGATCACTGAAGACTTCAAATCTTACTCCATAGAGGTGATGTCTCCAGATCTTGAGAGCAAATACGATTGCAGCCAATTCCAGGTCGTGCGTTAGATAATTCTGCTCATGTGTCTTTAATTGTCTTGAAGCATAAGGTACCACTTTTTGTTGTTGCATCAACACACAACCTAGGCCTTGTTTAGACACATCACAGTACACGTTATAGTTTCCCTTCGGGTCTGGTAGGATCAATACAGGTGTTGTAGTCAATCTTTTCTTCAATTGTTGAAAGTTTTCTTCACACTTCGTCGTCCAGACGAAAGCCTTGTCGTTCCTTGTTAACATAGTCAGTGGCAATGCCATCTTTGAAAATCCTTCAATGAACTTTCGATAGTATCCTGCTAAACCGAGGAAACTTCTGATTTCTGTTACAGATTTTGGAGAATTCCATTCCATTATCGTTCCAACTTTAGCAGGGTCTACAGCAATTCCTTCGCTTGATATTACATGCCCGAGGAAATTCACCGCTTCCAACCAAAATTCGCATTTCGAAAGTTTGGCATAGAGTTGGTTGTCTTTTAACACCTACAACACTATTCTCAGATGTTCCTCCCGATCTTTCGAATAAATCAGAATATCATCGATAAATACGACCACAAATGTGTCGAGGTATGGATGAAAAATCCGATTCATGTAGTCCATGAACACTGCAGGAGCATTGGTTACTCCAAATGGCATCACGAGATATTCGTAATGACCATATCGCGTCCGAAAAGCAGTTTTCGGAATATCCTCCGACTTCACGCGTATTTGGTGGTACCCAGATCTAAGATCGATCTTTGAAAACACTTTACCTCCTCTCAAGTGATCCATCAAGTCATCAATTCTCGGCAATGGGTACTTGTTCTTGTGTCTTTGTTCAACCGTCGGTAGTCAGTACACAGCCGCATACTACCATCCTCCTTCTTCACGAATAATACTAGAGCACCCCATGGCAAAACGCTGGATCTGACAAATTGCTTTTGTAGCAAGTCTTCCAATTGTTTCTTCAACTCTGTTAACTCCGATGGTGCCATCCTATAGGGAGCTATAGAGATTGGTCCAGTTCCAGGAACTAGATCGATAGCAAACTCTATCTCCCGTACGGGGGGTAAACCAGGAATATCATCCGGGAACACTTCGGAGAAATCTCTAACCAATGGTAGGTTCTGAATCTCTTCTCCACCTTTCTTATCCAATGAGGCTAGTAGCATAACTATTTGAGCTCCATCCTTCAAGAGTTTCTTCATTTGATTGGCAGTGGTGCTTTTGGTTTCATAATAGGATTCAATGGGGTCTTTGGGGTCACTAAAGATCACTGTTTTGTTAAAGCAGTTCAGAAGAACATGGTTGTTAAACAACCAGTCCATCCCTAAGATGATATCTAGTTGGGATAAGGGTAGACATATCAGGTCTGCTACAAAGGTTCTTTCATCTAAATTTATGGGACATTGAGAACATATAGTTGACACTATGACAGGTTCATTTGTGGGTGTGGATACAATTAGGTCATAGGGTAAGGACACTATAGGCAATGCTAATCAGTTAGCAACATCATTAGATATGAAAGAATGGATTGCACCCGAATCAAACAACACAGATAAAGAAATCTCATCAATACGACGTGTACCTTGTATGAGGTCTTCGTTGCCCTCGATCTCGGTTTCACTCATGGTGAACACCCTTTCTTTTGCCTTAGGTCTTGTCGCTTGAACATTATTCACTTCTTCCCTTTTCAGCTTAGGGCACATCGGCTTGATGTGTCCAGGTTGATTGCAGTGATAGCATACTGTGCAGTTGACACTAAAGTGCTTCCCTTTGCACCTCGAACACCAAGGTGGTGTGTTGAGGTTAGAATTCCCAACTGGTGAACTTATTTTGTTGTTGTTGTTGTTGTTGTTGCTATTGTTGTTTCCTTGTCGGAAACCTCTATTGTTGTAAGGCTTGAAACTCCTCTGTTAATTACTTGATGGCGAAGCATAGGGTTTCTGGTTGCGGTTGAAAGGCTTTCCCCTTCCAATTCCTTGCCTGAAATTCCTTTCAGGTCCATAGGAATTTCCGGGTGGTACGAAACTTTTTAGCGCCGCATTCCTTGCCTTCACGCTTTCTTCATAAAGCCTGCATTTGTTAACTAGAGTTGCAAAATGTGGTATCTGTTGATGTACAGACATCACCTTCAGGTCCTGTCTGAGTCCATCCTCAAACTTAGCACATTTGGACCTTTCATTCCCCACTTGATTGTAGTGTGGGGCATATCTCGCTAAATCTTCAAATTTGGAAGCGTATTCTCCAACAGTCATGCTTCCCTGCTGCAGACGCAGGAACTCAATCTCTTTCTTAGTTCTCATATCTGCAGGAAAGTACTTCTGCAGAAATCTATCTTTGAAAGTTGTCCAGTTGACAACTTGTTGTTCATGCACCATCTGGCGGCTTGTAAACTCCCACCAGTTTTCAGCCTCCTTAGTAAGCATATAGGTCGCGTAGATGACCTTCTGCTCCTCAGTGCACATAAGTGTCCAAAAGATCCTCTCTAACTTCTGGATCCAGTCATTTGCAGCATCCGATGCAAAACCTCCTTCAAACTTTGGGGGTTGACAACGACAGAATTCGTCCAAGCCCCTATACTGGGCCGATCCTTGAGTTGGTGGTTGTTGTTGTTGATTCAATTGGTGCAAATTAGCATTCACACCATGAATCGCTGCAATCATTGCAGCCATGAAGTCCAAGTTCGCACTTCCACGTCCAGCCATCTTAAATCTGTGAACATTAGACGTGCGTGAGATACTCCTTCTACCGAAATTATTCATGGGTTGTATTTTCATTCGAATAATACAAGCAAACTTTTAAACACACAACATCATACAAGAAAGCATGTGAGGCCATGCCCAAGGCCGGATAGAAAAGAACCGCTATGATACCATGTTGTAACGCCCCGAAAATTACTCCAAAAAAATCTTGCTCAAAAATGCTATTTTTTTTGATGCCATATGAAATTTATTTCCATATATTCATTTCATTTTCAGAACATCACTTTAAGTAACATACAATGCGGAAAATCAAAATCACCATTACCTAAAGGTAATAAAAATATAACTCAATATAACTTTGAATCACACTTCATTAGAATATTATGAAATGTTGGTACGAAGTACAAGGCGGAATCCTAATCGTTGCCCAAATAAAACTACTCGCAAAATAAATGCCCTACACAAGTACACTAATCAAAAAGCACAAGGGCTGGTGTAGGTATAACTGTTTTCCTCAATCCTCCATAACCCCTCCTAGGACATCGACAAGTGGTAACTCAAAATCCTGGCAGAATGATCCATCTGAACAAAATGCAAATAGAAGAAAAATAGAAAGAAAATGGAGTAAAACATCTCATGAATATTACTCATTGACGACGTGGAATTACACAGAATATTACATCCAGACAGACACGCATAATAACATAATATATACATCACATAAAAAAAATGCACAATGATGAATGATGTTATAATCTCAGATTATGAGGATCAAAGTCCACAATCTCAATGTATGAATGTTATGCTTGTTTCATCCATCCTTTCACCAATATCCTCCCAATATACTATTCGGAAATAACCAAGAGTACAGGTCCCATAACAAGCCAATTTGAACGCACCAAAATTATTCCTTGCAAGGATATATGATCAATCTATTCCGAAGAACTGTCCATTTCAAGATGGTGTCATATCAAAACTTTCTGGGCATCTCTCTCATTGATCCTGATTGCAAAGAGGGATTGTCAGAGATCGTCTAGTTTGCCCTGTGAGAACTGTCCAATCCAACAGAATACCTAATCCAGGAATACAAGGGACTCGTCTCACCTAGACTCACCCTCAAGACTTTGCTGACGAACCACCGCCATCGTCGTCCCTCTCAACATCTCGGGGCTCGTTCGTCTCCCGTAAATTTCCTCTCCACTACTAGGTTAGACGATTAAATATTTTAATCATTATTTTATATGATTGGCCCAACCTAAGACATCTCCCAGAGGAATGTTTCTTGTGGGACCTGATCTTACGTCAACACATAAATAGAGGAATAACATCCCTACCACTACGAACCATCACTGAATCACCCTGGACGGCCACATGGCCAAGCCTCTTACGGTCAGACGACCTCGCTGCATTGTATCATGTAATCCTTTTTGGGCATTGCCCTAATCACGACATCACAGTCAGAAACCTTACCCTAAATAGGCGCAAGAACAAAGATTCTTGTATAAGTTTGACAATTTTGGGCACCAGACTCTATCATCTGAGTAATGGTCTTTCCCAAGTGTAAATACACTTCACACCCAAGCTTAGGCTATTGCCTTTAACAAAGCAATTCCTTACTTTTATTATTTTCAAGAATTTCATATAGTTATTTACATTTATAACTTCTTGATGGTAAACATGCCATTAGGCTCTCATATATAAGAGAGTTATCGTTCAGACGACTTAAAAAGAAGTCATGTCTGTATGGAGTCTTCTCGCTCAAGCGAGGGCACATCCATTTTTGAGGCATTTGTGGCTTAAGCGAGAGCTGTCTCGCTTAAGGGAGAAAATAATCAGTTCTCTTGGTGCCTATTTTAGCTCAGGCGAGAGTTTTCTCACCCCGAGCTAAAACACTCATTTTCTCTAGACACTTCTCACTCAAGCGAGAGCTGTCTTCCTCAAGCGAGAAGAGCCTGCATATCATTTTATTTACTTTTCTCAAGGAAAATATTTCTCATTTATATCACATGTTTTTAAACCTTGAATTTAACAATTATCACATACATATCATTCCCATAATAATCATTCAAACATTATAATTCAAGAGTAAACATGATATTTGCATATATAAACATGACATAAATCAGTATAAGAAATATTGTTGTACTTAATCCAAACAAACAGACAATTGATTAAGTACAAGCTTTCTTAATACTCAAGACAACTCCAAACTTGTGAGGGAGTTTGGAGGTCCAGAAGCATATTCGGACACCACTGTGTCACAATGTTTCTCCCTCACCTGAGTGTGTCGGGTCGCAAGGTTCTCTGTTTGCAGGTGAGCTTACTTGATCTGATCTCCTCTCGAACTCTTCATTACACCAAAATCACGTTAATTAGTTAACTAACGAAAATTATTATACTTATGAAATAACTTCTTACGCGAAGATAAAACTTTCGATTTAAAATGAATTTAATTGCTTTCGTCCATCCGATTCAAGGTTGAA
>NW_017717958.1:0-44733 GCF_001865875.1 Lupinus angustifolius
AGGCTAGTTCCTAGGAAAGAGAGGTGGGTCGTAAAGACACCCTTAAATACCAAGTCTTTCCTTAGGCAGAACCTTTCTAGACATGTATTCCCACTTCATTACATTTTTCCGATAGTTTATAAATCTTATTTTTTGTAAATAAAACATTTTTACTAAAACTAACCTTTTAAAATAAGATCATTAAGCTAGACTTATCATTTTTAAAATAAGTCAATTTAAACAAAATCAATACTTTTTAAGTAAATCTTACAATTTTAAAGTAAGTTCACTTAACTAAGATTAAACATTTTTAAATCATTTTACCATCTATGACTTCATAACACTTTAAGTTTATAAAGTCAAGACTTTTAGGTAAATCTCATTATTTCAAGTATACTACTAAAACAAATTTTCATGAACATCTTAACACCTCCTAATTTTTTAAGAAAAAACCTCAAGGGTTAGTAAGTGTTAATTTCATAGTCATGAACTACATAAACTACATCTAAGTTTTTCCAAAGATATAGTTTTTCATTCTAAGAACAAGGAAGAAATTTCAAGATTTACAAAGGTCAAAAACTACATAAAGGTTCATATGATTTTATTATCACCCCCTTTAGTTATGCCTTCATAAAATAATTAAAGAACAAATATAAACTCTACTTTATGAACAACATAATAAAAGCTCATAACTTTCTATGAAGTATGAGAAGAAGATGAAGAAGAAAAATAAAAGACTACCTTAGTTTGTATAGGAAATTTAGGGTAAAAATGAGAGAATGGGGTGGGGTATTTATAGGGGAGCCTCACCCTCATCAAAACATAAAATTTAAAGCAAGGTAAGTAGATTTAGACTAGCATAGGTGATGTGTCTAATAGTGGTGGAGTGAGAGGATTTGTTGAGTGATTTAGGGGATTTTGTGTAAGATGATATATACTTTTGCTTGTTTAACAAACAAGCTTCTTACATGAAAGTGATGTGACCTTTTCAATGACCTTTTCAATGATTAGAACTCGGTCGGATAATAAAAATCTCTCGATTTCGGTTTACGATTAGAACTTCGAAACATGGAATTCGGGGTGAAAAATAATTAGAAATGTGTTCTGGACAAACTTGGTGTCTATCTTGACTTGAAATAATATTTCGAAGCCAATGGCGCAATTGGACTTCGATTCGGAGCTACGGAACTCAAAAACACGTTATTGGGCCGAATTCGAGCGAATTTGGGCCCAACAGCATCTCAAAAACTTTCCATCACAGAAAATTACGAATATTTACCATAAAATAGGAAATTACAAAACAAGACTAACACTAAACTAAGGTTTAGTCTAATTCAATACCGATTAATTTCTAAAATTAATCGTTGTTAAAATAAATAATTAATAAAACATACAGAAAATTCATGGTGTTACAACAGTTATAACATAAAACAGACACGTTAATCGATTAAGTTACAACAGTAATTAATTAACCAGCATAACATGATTAAACAGAAAACAATTGTAACAGAAAAATAGATATAACAGAAAACAGTTGAGTTAATCGATTAAGTCACCACGTTAATCGATTAACCAGCATATTAAAAACGTGATTAAAAAATGCAAACTTACTCATATGTTATGCTTAACTCCTATACATGTTTTAGCAATTATATTATGCCTAATATGCACATATAACTTGTAAGATTAATGCATGAACATACAATAAACTAGATGATATGTCTCATGAATATGATATGACAATTATAATGGCTTGTGAGACTTGCATCTAGGTTTACCTCACCTATACTCACTCACTAAGGCACACATCCCAGACTACTTACAATTATGACTCTATTGATATAACCTAGTCTAGATATGACCAATGAGTTCTAGGCATGTAGATTGTTGAGCCATCTTCAAACTTTTAATAAAACCTTGTCTTCATCAAAACATAGGCAAAACATTGTTAGTAAAATCTTTTACACTTTGCACTTTCAATCTCCCCCTTTTTTGATGATGACAAACACCACATCAAATAATACGTTATATTTGATGAATTAGCTTGACGATGTTGTACATTTGCATAATGGTTTTGTATTCAAAGCTGGCGCTTTGCTCTCACCCTTATATAAGCAATGATTAAAACACGGAAGCTTTTATGACAACCTGCAAATAACATCAAACACAACAAGCAACCTTTTTCCACCTTTTGACATTATGAAAAAGATACAAATATTCAATTCTAGTCAAAAGTTAGAAGAGTTATTAGGGTTATGACAGACTGTAATTAATCAATTAATTTAGGGCGATTAATTAATCAACCAGCTATAAGAAAATTGAACAAATGCTCATTTATACATGATTTAATCGATTAACATCATAGCATAATCGATTAAATGGACATCAAACAACAACAAAACTGATTTAATGGCATGAAAGGCTATGTTAATTCAAATTAAGCATGGAATGATTAAGCAGTGATATAATTGAACAGTAAGCAACAGGCTTAATCACTCAATATGGATACATACACCAAACATGATCAAGATCCATTAAACATAAATCTATATTATTTATGACATAATTAACCATTTAAACATGAGAAAGACAATTTGAAATCATTAAGGCATTGTTCAATTGCATAACAGTAAGGTGCAAATCAGCATAGTACCAACGCATGTTCAGCAGAAGATAAGTGTATAAGCTATTACAATCCAAATATGCAAAAGCAAAAAAATAGAAAATAAGTTCTCAAGAGGGAAACTAGGAACAACATAGTCCATAAACTAGAAAGGATAAACCTAAAGATCTAAGGCCTCCTAACTAGGGATGAGATGGAGGGTTCTTGTCGTCAAGAATGATCGAGCTACCACCATCCTTGATGACGGTGCTCAACTTGTTGAACTCTGCACACAACCTCCTGTTTTGTGACTCAGCAGTTGTCTGGACGAAGTTCCTCAAGGGTTGATAGTGGTTATCAATGTAAGCATTCTGACGCTCCTCAAAATTCTCCAAATCCGTATGGTATGAGTTCTTCAAAGATTGAAAGTGAAGATTCATCTTGTTGTTCAGACGTTGTTCCATAGCATCCAGGTAAGCTTGTCCAAAAACTAGTTCTTGTGATACATGTCCAGAAGACTCCCCCTGAGTAGTAGCATTTGGCTCTTGAGTATCATCTTGATCATCCTCACCATAAGGGTCAAGGTTCATAGTGTTAAAATCCTCCTGATATTGCCATGTGTTGCCATACTTGTATATGCCCATCTTATGAATCAGACTCTCACCAATCAAATGATCTTTATCAGAATATTCCACAAATATAGTATAAGAAACATCAATATGCAAATAGTCAATAATGCGCGAAATGAAAATACTATAGGGAAGCAGCTTTGATTGTGATGTAGAGACACTGTACATGACCTTTAGAATCTCTTCAGGCCAGTTGATCATCACATTCTCCTTTACAGCAAACATGAACCTAAAATCATTCACTGTTGGTTGTGCAAGATTTGTGTTCCTCTGAATCAAAATATAGGCAATCAAATAATGCAGGAGCCTATTTTCTACGGACAACGACCCAACTTTTGTTCATTCACCCTGAACATACAACTGAGGTCTCCTCAAACATGATTTATACATTTCAGCAGCATCAAAAGTGATGTTGTTTGCCCAACCACAATCTCCTAAACTACCATCATTACACGATAAACCACCCACGTTCATGAATATATCCTCATTCAGCTCAAACAATTTTCTAGTAATCATAGACCAATACTTTCCATCCTTGTATCTAAATTTTGCATAATATTTCCTAACTATAGCAGGATAGATATTACCTTTCAATTCCAAGAAGGTGACAGCCCCTTGTGCTTGCAAACCATGCGGAAAATCGAAGTTCTGTTCCGCTAACCAGGTTAGATTCGCAAACCTTATGTATGTAAGTTTCCTTCCCTGAAACTTAAGCAACAAAGTATCTTGCAGAATCAACTAATAATACGGGTCCCCGGAGTCCTGCCTTGCCTGTTGACTTGATGGCATGGATTTTGGAGCACATGGTGGACATTGAGCGATTGTCTTTACCTTTTTTGCATGTCCTCTCTCCATTTAGTTGCAAACCATACTGCGTTGAAGGTTTAATGGAGGGTTTCACGGAAAAACCTAATTTAGGGATTGGAATTTGGGGGAACCGGATTTCTTGGAAATTAGTGATGGAGAAGAAGGTTTATGGAGTGGAAATGAGGTTGGAGTATTCCCTTTAGGCTAGGTTAGAGTTTAGGAGTGATGTTGAACTCGTTCCTCTGAGATTTGAGAGAAAAGAGGATGATGGAGGTGTTGAAAAAATGTCTAGAAACGCTTCTGTTTCTGTTATATCGGTGTCGTTAATCGATTAAATGCTAGTCTTAATCGATTAACCTGAGTTAAAAATAACAGGTTTAAAAGGTTGCATCCATGTAATCGATTAAAATAATGCCTTAATCTCAATGTTGTGAAACCCGAGCCAGACGTCAAACCGGCAGAGGTCCTGTATTTGGTTTAACCGGTTTAAACGGTTAAATCGTCCGGTCTAACCAGGTGATCTATACATAATTAATATTTTTTATCTATAAATATATAGTTATATATAAATGTAAAACTTTATATAATTAATAATTATGTATAATTATATTGAAGTAATAACATTTTCATCTTTCCTTAGATGGTAGTAAAACAAAATATTAGAGCAGTGTTCCATTTTTTTTTAATTTTTAAGTGAACCCGCTGGTTAACTTCCCAGGTTAATTCGGTTTAACCGGGTTAACACAGCCGGACCGGAATTTCCCCGATTCAAAGTGGTCCAACTCTCATTCGGTTAAGACTACAATATAGAGTCGTTTTCAAGTTCGGTCAACAGTCAAACCGGTTGGACCGTGTGGTCCGGTCCGGTTCTCACAACACTGTTAATCTATTATATAACATCAGATACATCATTTTGGATGATTTAAAAGCATGCAAGGATTTCAAACTTTGAAAAATACAATATTGAGCATTCAAATATATACATAGAGCTTATTTATAGAATCATGGATCATACAAGGAATAACTAGCATTCAACATGTTTTCATTTTGAAGCATACAATGCAAATAATCATGCAAGGCAATAACATAAACTCAATCAAGATATTTTTCATCAAGGATTCCTACTTCTCTTCGAAGAACATAGAAAGCATCTCGTGAGAGGGGCTTGGTGAAAATATCTGCTAATTGCTTAGAGGTTTCTACAAATTCTAGCACACAATCACCTTTTTGAACATGATCACGTAAAAAATGATGCCTTATTGCAATATGCTTGGTTCTTGAATGAAAAACGAGATTCTTGGAAAGGTTGATGGCACTCATATTATCACACTTAATGGGGATCTTTTATAGTTTAAGCCCAAAGTCCTTAAGTTGCTGCTTCATCCAAGGATTTGAGCGCACACACTAGCTGCAATGTATTCCGTTTCTGTGATGGACAAAGCAACGCATGCTTGCTTTTTGTTGTGCCACGCCACTAAAGAACTTCCTAAGAGATGATAAGTCCCACTAGTGTGCTTTCGATCCAACTTACAACCAGCGAAGTCAGAATCAGAGTAACCTACCAAGGATAATGAGGCATCCCTAGGATACCATAATCCTATATTTATTGTTCCTTTTAAATATCTCATGATACGTTTAACAACAATATAATGTGATTCTTTAGGCAAAGCTTGAAATCTAGCGCACATACAAACACTAAACATAATATCGGGGCAGCTTGCAGTCAAATACAGTAATGAGTCGATAATCCCACCATATTTGGTTACCTCAATAGCTTTTCCCTTTTTCGTCTTTATCAAGATAACATGCGGACGCCATAGGTGTGGATGCATTTTTACATTGCTCCATATCAAATTTCTTTAGTAATTCCTTGCAATATTTCGATTGATGAATGAAAATGCCACTTTCCATTTGTTTAATCTGAAGCCCAAGGAAGAAGGTCAGCTCACCCATCATTGACATTTCGAACTCGCCCTGCATCAACTTAGAAAATTCATTACAAAAGATGTCATTAGTAGATCCGAAGATTATATCATCAACATATATTTGAACAAGTAAAACATGATTATCTAATCTACAAATAAAGAGAGTGGTGTCGACCAAACCTCTTTCGAACCCTTTTTCCAATAGGAACGAACTCAATCTATCGTACTAGTCTCTGGGAGCCTGTTTCAGGCCATAAAGGGCCTTCTTGAGTTTATACACATGGTTCGGGGATTTGAAATTTTCAAACCCTGGGGGTTGGTCTACATACACCTCCTCTTGAATATAGCCATTTAAAAATGCACTCTTAACATCAATTTGGAAGAGCTTAAAGTTTATGATCGATGTGAAGGACAAAAGCATCCTAATGGCCTCAAGTCTAGGTACAAGAGCGTAGGTTTCATCATAATCAATGTCTTCCTCCTGGTTTTAGCCTTTGGCCACTAAGCGAGCCTTATTTCTAATGATCAAGCCAGATTCATCTAGCTTGTTACGAAAGACCCATCTGGTGCCAATCAGAGGATGTTCTTTTGGTTTATGGACCAAGTCCCACACATTATTACGGTCAAACTGGTTTAGCTCTTCTTGCATAGCTATACCCCAATGTACATCATCGATGGCTTCATCGATGGTCTTTNTCTTTGGCTCTATTTGAGACACAAATGCAACGAAATTACGTAAAGAACTACGGGTTACCACCCCCGTAGATATGTCACCTAACACCCTGTCTAGTGGATGATCCTTTTTTGGTTTTCCATGCAATAGGCGTGTCCTAATGCTCATCTTGTACTATTTGCTCTGCATCTTCTTGTTGGATTTGATTCATGTCCTTTGAATAAGCTTCTTCTAGTGTACCTGAAATATCATCAGAAAAGACCTTTCTCTTCTCTTTTGGAGAAGATTCGTCAACATGAACATGAATAGATTCTTCTACTTTCATGGTATACTTATTAAACACACGAAAAGCCTTACTATGAAATGAGTACCCTAGGAATATGTCCTCATCAGCCTTCGAGTCATATTTTCCCAAAGATCTTTCTCAATTGTTTAAAATAAAACACTTGCACCCGAATGCATGAAGATGAGCAATATTCGGTTTTCGACCTTTTAAAATCTCATAAGGGGTTTTCGAAAAAGTAGGTCTAAGAAGTATTCGGTTCATTACATAACAGGCAGTATGTATTGCATTAGCCCAAAAATATTTGGGAACCTTGCTCTCATTTAGCATGGTCCTAGCGAGTTCCTCTAGAACTCTATTTTTTCTCTCAACAACAACATTTTGTTGAGGGGTACGGGGAGCCGAGAACTGATGCATGATGCCATGCTTATTACAAAATTTATTAAACTTATGATTTTCAAATTCTCCGCCATGGTCGGATCGTATGTAAACAATTTTAAGGTTAGACTGGTTTTGAATTTGTTTGGCTAGACATTTAAAAGATTTATATGCACCACTCTTAGATGCCAAAAACAAGGTCCATGTGAATCTAGAAAAATCATCAACAATTACCAAAGCGTAAAAACTTCCACCAAAACTCATGATTTGTGATGGTCCAAACAAGTCCATATGGAGAAGCTCCAAAGGTTTTGTAGTGGATATCGCATTCTTTTTACTAAAAGAATTCTTTACTTGTTTACATTTTTGACACATGTCACAAGAATCCTGAGTTTTAAAATCAAGTTTTGGCAGACCAATAACCAAATCATTTTTAGATAATTTTCTAAATACTTCACATGAATGTGAGCGACTCGTCTATGCCAAAGTCAGATCTCATCTTCTATTGAAATAAAACATTTTGAAAATAAGTAAGTGACATCCTCCAGATTAACCATATAAATGTTATTAACACGATAGCCGACAAACTTTATATTATTAGATAAAACGTCACGGAATATACAACAATCAGAATCAAATGACACATGATTACCTTTGTCGTATAGTTGGCTAATACTCAACAGATTATGTTCCAAACCTTCAACGTATAGAACATTCTCGATTACAGCATGAGTTGAATTGCCAATTTTTCTGGTGCCTAAGATCTTCCCTTTGTTGTTGTCTCCGTATGTGACAAAACATTTTTCTTTCAATGATAAATCTAGGAATTTTGACTTATCTCCTATCATATGTCTCGAACACCCACTGTCAAGATACTAATGTTGTCCATGTGTTCGAAGACATACCTGCAAAAAAAGATCACTTGCTGGTTTCAGGTATCCAAATTATATTGGATCCTTTTCTGTTAGTAACCAGGGAGTTATCTCCCTTTATCACCCAAGCGTAAACACCACTCGGTATCCCATATTTCTTGATGTAACACGAGTAAGAGGTGTAGACATGTGTGCCACAATAGAAACATGTAGGAACTCTATTTTTATTATAAGACATTTTATTAGTACGAGTTACATGTTTCCTATACGGTCTATTTCTATGATATACCCTAATCCAGTGTGGTCACCAACGTTTCTCGTTTTACTTAGCAAGGTATTTAATTGGTGCTGACTATTTATAAGTTTTGCGAGCTTTTCATTTAGTTTAAAATTCTCAATTTTCAAGTTCTCGCAAGACTCACAGATAATTCTCGTTTTACTTAGAGCAGTCGCATGAATTACAAGAAAAAATTAGATCTAAGGTTTCATTTTCCAATTTTAACTCATCTAATTCTTTTTGTAGTTGTATTATTTTCTGATTATTTAGCAAAATTACCCTTTTTCTATCGGCATTAATTCTTGCTAATTTCTTTAGTTCTTCATGCATCTCGACATAAGCATCATATAAAACATCATATGAAGGAGAATCATCATAAGAGGATGATGTGTTAGAATATACCTCATTATTAGCATCCTTTGTATTACCTGTTCCGTAAGCCTCATATGTTATAGTCATTAAGCATAGCTTGGCGGTCTCCTCTTCGTCCGAGGTGCTTGATGTTATTTCTTCCTCTGGTACATCCCAAACAATGTAAGCTTTCTTCGATTTGAAGTCCCGAGAGTGCTCTTTTCTGAATCAACTTTCTTCAGGTAAGTGGGACATTGGAATTTCATGTGACCCGACTTACCACATTCATGGCAAGTGAAGCGCTCTTTATGAGCCTTTTCTTGTTGATTCTCGCGCCTCTTTATTTTGAAATCGCATGAAACCTCCTTTCTTCTTCAAGAATTTCCCAAACTTTCGCACGAGAAGGTTTAGCGTTTCTTCATCAATGTCAGAGTCAGAGTTGTCATTATCTATCTCTTCAGTAGGTTGTGATGTTGTCGCTTTAAGAGATATTCCATTCTTTTTGTGGTCAGACTCTTCATGCATGGTCAGACGTCCAAGCTCTATCTCATGCTCTTGAAGTTTTTCGAACAGTGTTGCCAAAGGCATGAAATCAAGATCCTTAGAATCCATGATAGTCGTCACTTTAGGTTGTCATCTCCTGTCAAGACAGCGTAAAACTTTGTTAGTGAGTTCTCCCCTAGTAAACATTTTATCTAGAGCGATCAAATGGTTTATAATATGAGAAAATCATTTTTGCATATCGTCAATTGATTCACTTGGTAACATACGAAATAATTCGTATTCATCGCTAGTGCCCTCGTGAGTCACTTGCAAAGTGTTCCACATCTCCTTGGCACTTTGACACTGAGATACCCGAAAGAATTCGTCATATGGTAGGGTCGAGGTGATTATAATTTTAGCGTGCAAGTTATACTGAACCTTTTTGCGCTCCTCATCAGTCCACAAGCTTTTAGGTTTTTCTTTCGGTTCGGCCCGCTGATTACGGATTCCCAAATATCTGAATCAATGGTCTCAATAAAAATCTTCATCCGAACTTTCCTCTAGGCATATCCCCCACCACTGAATACGGGGGGTTAGTGGATGCGCCATCATCGCCAAAGGGGTTGGTGGAACCCATTTTACTTACCTTAGGATCACACAGATACGGTTGAGCTAGCATGTCGTACTAGCTCTGATACCACTTGTTAGGTATAAGTGGTCTAAACACACCTAGAAGGGGGTTGAATAGGTGTAGCGGTTATCAATAACCGCTTCTCGCACCAAAACCCAGTTCTGGAAAACAGCCCAGTTAATCGATTAACCAGTGGGCTTAATCGATTAACACACAACAGAAACAAAATGATTAGAATAGCTAGTTGCACAGTTATTTATCAATAGATAAGCAGAGATACAACAACTATCTTTATGCAATATAAACAATGATATAGCAAGGTATAAGCATGCAAAATACCAGCTTCAAATTTGAATTAAAATAGTAAGAATTATAAAGGAGATTAAGATAGAACAACTTGCACAAATGGATTTTTATCCTCGTTCGTTTACGGTCCACTGTAAACTACATTCAGGCCTCCTCTTCTGATCTTGGGAGATTTTCTTCTTCACTATATGAACACTTAGTATAATCACATACACCAATTCAATTTATAAGACTCAATATGTTTATTTCTTGAATTCCTAGAACCTCTAATCCTTGGTTTGACTATCCCTATTGCCTAAGAAAACCTTTCTTGCGATCTAGCCCCAACCAAGATCCTCATTCTCAATTCAAGACCTCCTAGCCTTGGTGAAGAATCACTCTATCTCAATGGTGGTAAGACACCAAGAGAATAACCCAAAGTACAAAACAAAATACAAAAAACAGAGTTGTACCAAGCACAAAAATGCTCAAATTATAACTATGAAAAAACTCAACTATTAACTCACTCTCAAGAAACACAAGCCATCATGCATATGTGAGTTAATAAAAAACAGTAAACACAAAATATTTCTCTTAAAATCTCTAGTAAGAATGCATGACCATGCAAGAAAGAATGGATGAGATTAAGCATATGAAAACAGCATGCAAAAACACTATAAACAACTTCAACAAAGCATGTTAATCTCTCTTTCTCACACATGCATTTCTCTCTACCAATTATAAAGTAAATCACAAAAATATGCTCTCTAATCAATTCTCAACAATAGTATGCAATGCTATGTGTTTCTGCAATTTGCCTAAACTTATACAAAACAGATTTGACCCTTCAAATTGTTATATTCAGTTAAGTAGTTAAAACAGAAAACAGTTATAACATAAAACAGATACGTTAATCGATTAAGTTACCACATTAGTCAATTAACCAACATAACGTGATTAAACAGAAAACAGTTGTAACAGAAAAACAGATATAACAGGAAACAGTTGAGTTAATCGATTAAGTCACCATGTTAATCTATTAACCAACATATTAAAAACGTGATTAAAAAAGGCAAACTTACTCATATGTTATGCTTAACTCCTAGACATGTTTTAGCAATTATATTATGCCTAATATATACATATGACATGTAAGATTAATGCATGAACATACAATAAACTAGATGATATATCTCATGAATATGATATGACAATTATAATGGCTTGTGAGACTTGCATCTAGGTTTACCTCACCTATACTCACTCACTAAGGCACACATCCCAGACTACTTAGAAATATGACTATATTGATATAACATAGTCTAGATATGACCAATGAGTTCTAGGCATGTTGATTATTGAGCCATCTTCAAGCTTTTAATAAAACCTTGTCTTCATCAAAACATAGGCAAAACATTGCTAGTGCAATCCTTGACACTTTGCACTTTCAGATTTTATGTGTAACCTTGTCTAGGCTGATAGGTGTTGTTATTTTGGTTTGGTGGGTTATGAGCTGGTGTTTGATTTTGTATTGGATTTTGGTTTTGTGGAAACTGAGAGGGCGCATGATAATTGTATTGGTTGTTGTTTCGGGGTTGGAATCTTTTTGGTTTTGCATTAATGAAATGGGTCTCTACATCTTTCTTCTTCATTAAAGCATGCTTCTTTCCGGAGCCTGAACCTTCTTCAAAAATTTTCCCACTTTTGATTCCTCCTTCCAACTTTTCTCCTACTTTATTGAGAGCATTAAAGTTGGTTGTCACGTTATCCATGAGACGTTCATAATATGGGCTTTGCAGGGTGTCGATGAAGATTGACAATTGTTCCTCTTCATCTAGCCTTGGAAGGACTTGAGATGCTAGTCCCCGCCACCTCTGAACATACTCTATAAGACTCTCTGATGGCTTCTTAGCCATGTTTTGTAGTTGACTTCTGTCTGGGGCAGCATCCTCATTGTATTTGTATTGTTTGACGAAGGCATTAGATAGATCCAAGAAGGTCCAGATCTGAGTTTTCTCTGCCTTACATGTGCAAATGGATTTTGGGACAAGTAGTTCCATTATACTTTTTGAACTCAGACACTTTTTGGCCGCACGACTTTATTTAAAGTCGCCACTACATTTTATAGTTAAAAATGTAGAAAAATGTTTTAAGCCCAATTACCTTGGGCTTTTGGATTTTGATATCCAGGTTCGGGAGTCGGTTACAATGTAGGGAATGTATTAGCATCCTACCCGCCCGCCATAAGCGGTACCCTTCATTAAAATATATGACGTTATTATTATTATTATTATTTTTTTATTAAATTGTCTGATTAATTAATCAATTATTAAGAAGAAAAAATTAGTTTTTATTATTATGTCTGACAAGATTGACCTCGGTCCTACGTATCCCTATTAAGGGAACCAAGGCTTACGTAGTTCTTTAAGTAGAAAAAGGTTTATTGGTTGAATGTATTTTAATTAAAGAAAATATATTTTTGAGTGAAAAATATCTATTTTGCAAGTTTTGTTTATTATAGAAAAAAGTTTTTTATTTGGTTAATTTTATTACTTATAAAAAAAATTGGAACTAAATTGATTTTGAGATTTAATCGATTGAAAAGAAGCGGCGTAATGTGACCATTCGAAGATAATTTGAGAAGAAAGAAGCCTCTAGGGCGACCTTCTCTCCATCTCTGATTAAATCACAAAATTAATTTATTTTTTGAAAAGCTTATTTGTCATGTTTTATTTAAAAAAAATTAAAAAAATAATTTATTAGTCTATCCAAGTTATTTATAGAAAATGATTTTTATAAAAAAATTTGCTTAATTTGTTGATATATGAAAATGATTTTTTTATTTTACTAATTTTACCATGTTTAGATGCATTTTATTAATTCAAATAACTTTTATCAATAATTTTTATTATTTTTATTTTTCCTGACATATTTAAGAAATAATAAACTTAATTAATTATAGAAGAAATAATTTTTATAAATCATCAAACTAATCATAATAAAATTCGGTTAATTAAGGAATGCATGACAAATAATTTCTCTACTGTTTAACTACATATTACTTATTCCAGAAAATTATTTAAAAGTGCAACTTTTTTTTTTATTTTAGTTTATGCCTAATAATATCATTATGTGGTTAAGAAGAATTTATTGGATGATGTTATTATAATATGAAACTAGTGAAGAAGAGAATAAATTAGATAAAAAAGAGCATACTTACTTATAAATGAATGGAAATTTGCATTGTGAAGGTAAGACTAGCCACTTCGAATCCGCTTGGACACGTGGCGGCACGCGAGTGGATGAGGTGATGCTGCTATGGCATGTCTGCATACGTGGCGTGTCCGTGTTGGATGGCTGAGGAGGATGCACGAATTGAGGTAGGCTTGTCCACACTGGAACCAATGCTTAGGCATGGGTGTGGATTTCCTACGGATGGATGCAACTACCACAACAACGTGTCGCGTTCTGATTGGTTCCCCTTTAGGTCAATGCGGAGACAAAAAAAAATGCATGTTGATCCTGCGATAGTGATTCAGCCAGAAAATGAGAGCACTAGTTGGGCAATAAGCACACCTGTACTGGATTGAAGCGTCTGCACTCTTTTCCCCAATGGTATTTCTCTTTGATTTCTTTTCCGCGTTTCCGCTATTTTCAGTGTTTTTCGTGTAGTTTCTTATGTTCACCCTGAACTCCATTTATAGCAAACAATATACCAACCAACTTCGAATTTTAGGGTGTTTAAAACTAAATCTAGTAGCATCTTTTTAACAAACTAAATTTGACCCTATCTATTTTTATTACTTTAATACTTTTTCCTTTATTCCTATTTTAAATTCAAATTAGGTTGTTAGATTTGATTATTTAATTTATTTAAATTATTCCGAAAATTTTATAAAATATTGACAAAAATTAATTTAATTATTTCCTATATTTTCAGTGTTTTTCGTGTAGTTTCTTATGTTCACCCTGAACTCCATTTATAGCAAACAATATACAAACCAACTTCGAATTTTATGGTGTTTAAAACTAAATCTAGTAGTATCTTTTAACAAACTAAATTTGAGCCTATCTATTTTTATTACTTTAATAATTTTTCCTTTATTCCTATTTTAAATTCAAATTAGGTTTTAGATTTGATTATTTAATTTATTTAAATTATTCCGAAAATTTTATAAAATATGGACAAAAATTAATTTAATTATTTCCTATATATTAAAATTTTCAAAAAATTAAATTAAATAAATAAATAAAAACGATTTTTTCTCTCTCATTTTTAAAAAAAAGAGTATGGGCTCAATGGTGGCCCATTCCTAATTCAAAATTTTATTTACAAAAATCATTTTCTTAATTTATTATAGTTTTGAACATTTAGTCATCCTAATCACTCAGGTTCAACATTTATGTACTATTATTTTTGAATTTTTAGTTAACACAATCCTTTTGGATTTAGGAACTTAACAGCGTTGATTTATTTATTATTATTTTTTTGAATTTTCAATTAACACGATCACTTAGAATTAGGAACTTAAGAACCCTGATTTGTTTATTATTATTTTTTGAATTTTCAGTTAACATAATCACTTAGATTTAGGAACCATAACAACATTAATTTAATATTATTATTTTGTTTTGTTATATATTTTTTATTTTTTATGTTTTAAAAGGAAGCTTCTAAAAGGATATTCTCACTAACTTAAATTTAATTAATTTTATAATTTCGAAAATAATTATAAAAAATTCATAAAAATAGGTTAATTATTTTTATTCATTAAATATTAAAATTTCGGAAAATATCAAAATAAATAAAATGAATTTAATTTATTCTTTTTATTTAAAAAGTTTTTTTGGCTTTTTCTAGGCCGGACAAAATTGGGTGTTCACAATATGCATTGCCGACGTTGGACTAATCAAGGACATATAATAGGGTGAAGTCTTATGCAAGAATATAAGATGAAGTCTCCTAAGATTTCACGTTTACATTTGAATCACAATTTTTCTTAGTTTATTATATTTGTGTAGTGTTGTTTATTTCTATTCAGCATGGTGGATGCAATATAATTTATACCAACATATTGTCTCTTTTAAATTATTTAAAGAAATTAAGTGATTTATTTCGTAACAATATAATAAAAATATAATTTTTAAAAATAAGAGAAATATAAAAGTTTTCATGAGAATCCAATGGCGATGTTATGACTTGTATTGTATCTTACTATGCTAGAATAGCAAAACAATGTCGTTTAAAATTGTCATTTAAGTGATTTATTTCGTAACAATATATAAAAATATACTTTTTAAAAATAATAGAAATATAAAAGTTTTCATGAGAATCCAATAGCGATGTTATGACTTGTATTGTATCTTACTACGCCAGAATAGCAAAACAACATCGCTTGAAATTTTCATTTAACATTGTTTTTGTAGAGCTTTCTATGCGAGCACAGTAGTATATAAAGTTATATTCAACATTGTTTTTGTAGCGCTGTAGAAAGTAGACATTTAGCAGCTTTCACTGAAGCAAACGTTGTTAAATGTCTACTTTCTAAATAAGACAATATCTCTCTCAGACATTGTATCAAACACATGACAAGCATGTCCAACTCCATCACATTTATAATAGATTTGTTAAATCACCAACGACTTCAACTACATTTGACCTTAACAAATTCCAATATTATAAAATAACATATGAAATGAGATCTTACACAAATTGTTCATTATTTCTCTTATAATGTTCACCATAGCCAAAAATCTAGAATATCATAGCTGCATGACTTCACAACAAATAAATATCACACTATTAGTGAAGAGAGAAATAAATGAGTTAAAATAAGATAACGATTTACTTTTTGATTGAAGAGAAAAACTAAAAATCGATAACTTCACCATAGTTGTATAACTTCACAACAAATAAAGATCACACTATTAGTGAATAGAGTAATAAATGAGCTAAAATAAGATAATGATTTACCTTATGCTTGAAGAGAAAAACCAAAAATCGATAATTTGCTTGAAGAGAGAAACTAAAAACAAAAGAGGAAAAAAAAATGTAACTTATGGAGAAGAAGAAAAGTAAGAGAAATAATAAACTGGGTGATATATATTATTGTGTGAGCTTTTATTTTTTGAATTTGAAAAGATTCTCGCTCACTAAAACAAGCGTTTAACAATGCTTATTGAAGAAGTACTGTTAAATATATGAAGCTTTAACATCGCTTGCTTCAATAAGTGTTGTTAAAGATAACACCTTTAACAAATATATGAAGTATGAGTTTTAACATCATTTGCTTCAATAAGCGTTGTTAAAGATAACACATTTAACAACGCTTATTGAATAAGTGTTGTTAAATATATGAAGTATGATCTTTAACAGTGTTTGCTTCAATAAGCGTTGTTAAAGACAACAATAGATAATATATTTAACATCACTTTGTTCAATAAGCGTAGGGTTGGCAACGGGCATGTGTGGTAGTTACCCGCTACCCGTTTCAAAATAGGAGAGCATTACCCATACCCGCCTCTATCTGTATGGGTACCCATGTGCGAATATTCGCGGGTATTTCTGGGTACCTGTGGGTACAACAGGTACATGCGGGTTTCCTATATAAATGAATTTTTAATTTTCCACTTCCATTATGTCTCAAATGAGATGAAACTTAATTATTTTTGTACCTTTTTATTGAATATTTTACAAAAATGTTAACTTTATTAGTGTTTTCTATTTGTGTGATTTGGTGTTCTCATTTTCTTAACAAAACGTAATATATTTTTTGTAAAACATGTGTGTTTCTACACATGTAATAATATTTGTAGGGTGTTTCACCACCAAATTCAATAAAATATATAAACAAAGTAAAAGAAAAAAACTGTACACAATGTAATGAATGTTAGAATAATGTACTTTTTATTTTAATTAAATATAATATATTAATCATATAAATAACGGGTACACATGGATACCATAATACTCGTATCCGTCCGTCTGTACTACGAGTATTTTTAAAAACTCGTTTATAAAACCCGCGGGTACCCATTTGTGACCTATACTCATACCCGTACTGGTTTTACCCATGGGTACGAGTTTTTTTGCCATCCCTAAATAAGCGCTGTTAATTCTCTTCCGCCTTACATTTAACAGCATTCAACACATATGCGTTGTTGAATGAGCGTTGTTAAATATCAATTCTGGCATGGTGTCTTTCTTTCCCTTCGAGGTGAGAAGAGGTTACAAGCATTAGTAATGTCTTTGTTATTTATTGAAATTGGAAGGGGGTAAATGACTAATATCGACTTTTCATCTAATAAATTTCATTCAATCAATTTAAATAATTTCTAAAATTTTAATCGAAACATCAATGCTAATAAAGTTTTCAACCCAAAACTACATCATCTTGACTCCCTAATGCATATAGGATATAGGAGCAAAAATAATTATTGTCAAGACAAAAAAATTGTTTTCCTACAATTTAATTTTAATACAAATAAATCAATGGTATATTCAACCCATGATACATTAGGGTTATATTAATCTCTATTACCCTGTTATTATTCAGGTCATTAGGACATGCTCACAATAGGAATGACAACGGAGCGGATCGGGGTTGAGTTCGTACATACTTACACCTAAATCTGAACTCAACAGAGTTGAAAATAAAGGTATCATCCACAAAACTGATGGAAAACACGAAAATAATAAATGTACTCAATAAGAGTTATGATATATTTCATTTCATTTCTCTTTCATTTTTCTCAAGCATTTATATTTTCTCTTATATTATTTCATTTCTTTTATGTTTGAAGAGTCAATAGTATGTAAAGTAAATTTAGAAGAAAAAATAGATAGATGATAAAACTTTCAATTTAAAATTGAATTACATTATTTTAGGGTGAGTTCGGAGTGAGATCTTTGCTCTACCAAACCCGAACACAAAAATTAAACTCGGATAAAACCCGTACCCAATCACATCAGGTTACCCCGTTAAATTTGGGTTGGGTTCAGGCGGGTACCCACAAGTTCGGCTGTCATTGTCATATCTAGCTTACAATGATTATACACAATATAAAGTATTGTACCAACAAGACATTGATCTACTGGTATAAGGCCGCACTAGATTTTCAAGGTCGAAAATATGATTCCTGAGAGCGAAACTTGTCGAGAGAGAGCATCTATGAACCCCGAAAGAGTTTGATTCCTCATCCAAAAATTTGAGAATATATCATTGGTAGTACCAAAAAAATATAGAGTATTATAGTTAACATTAACTCACCTTCTCTAATCTCCATAGTTCAAGTTGTTGTTCAACTTTGTCATCATCAAATTTTCACGCTTAACTAATCATTTAGCATGTTTTCCTCACTGAATTGGGTAGCCCATGTTCTATCGTTTTTAGCGTTTTCATGTGAGCTTTTTAGAGAACCAAATTATATTTCTATGTCGAAATTTTTAGATCAAAATACAATGCTATTAGATACTACCTCCGTCCCACAAATTGTTAAAAACATTGTCCCAAATTAAAGTTAAAGTAATAAATGAGAAAAATTAAAAATTGGACACTAGGGATATGATTTAGCATTCACAAAGATATAAAATATCACATTGATTGAAAATTGTCACATTTTAAATGAGGATGGTTACTCATTTTGAGAAAAATTATGGAGATTATTAAATATCTTAATTATTATTGCTATGAAATAAGTCATTATAAATTATGAATGATAATTATGGAGCATTAAAAATGGTGTTTATTTATTTTTCCGTTTTGTTTTCAATTTTTTCTATCTTTATTAGTCAAAAAGAGTATGTTCCTACCCACATGATTTAAGTGAATTGGATCGACCATTATTGTCTCAAAAAGCCAATGGGCTTGCCAACACCAAAGTTTAGAACTCAAGAGGCTAGATACATCAGGCTAACCCATTGAAGCCTAATAAGGTCCATAGTCTTGTTTTATGTCATAACTTATAAGGGAAAACATCCCTAGAGAACATATCAAAGTCACTTATAAAGTTATGATTATTAGACTCATTGAAAAAACATTAACACTATCTTAGTCATAACATTACTAGATCAACATCTACCATTTCACAAATTCACATTTTGTCAAATTATATTTGTTTTTCATTAAACAATATGTTAAGATTATTTGTCAATATTAATAAAAAAAAGTCATTGAGAGGATCTAGAATTATTCATTTCTATAATTAACATTAACAAATAATATATTCTTTTGTACAAAAAGAGAGTATATTGATTGACTTGCTAATATGAGAATAAACTAGCACAATCCAACACTCAATGCTCAAACTTCACCTACAAAGAAAAGAGATTAGTCAAATTTGATTGATTTATTTATTTAAAAGCCAAATTGAAAACTTTAATCTATTTTGTTCAAAAATTTAAGACTTAAATTTGAGTCATATGACTCATTCAATAAACTTGATTATTTTCCTCTTTATCATTAACTTATTTAATAATTGACTCTAACATTAATTTCAAATCTATAAAAATATACTTGATAAAAAATCATCAAATCAAAATTAAGTACTTTATGAATATCTCAATATTTAAGCAAATTAAAACATTAACAAAAATAGAGTGTACTTATTATGGCGTTGAAATTCCAAATTAAGTAAGGAATTGATTGTGATTGGAACGATAAAAGGCGTTAGAGAAGCCGACTTTAACAAATAGCAACGTACCAAATGGCCTACGTGGTTGAATCGGTGAAACGTGGCGAACAGAGATACATGGGTGCTTTATTATCATAGTTCTCCACTTGTGACCATGTTTGACACGTGTCATTCATATATAATATGTTGGGTTCTTTTCTTCTAATCAAATCAGAGTGAACATTCTCATACCCTTCTTCGTTTGTTTCCTCTCACTACATATATAACTATTCGTTACTATTGTGATAATTTTCTGTGTTGTTTTATTTATATTTATATTATGGATTTGGAGAAATGGTTATCTTCTTGTTCGGATAGGATGGTGAAGAGGGAGATTGAAGCGGCGGAGACTCTCGCTCACCTTGCTCACTTGGCTATGAGAGAGTTTGCTGCTTCTGGTTCTGCTCAGAAATGGAACAAAGGCACACGAAGCAAGAGGCGCTTCACGCGTCACTCACCCACCCCTGCTCCTGCGGTTAGTTCAATTTCTATCTCATATTTTGTTTAACTCACGAGTTTAATAATATATGAAGAGAGTGGAAAGAACTATTGAGACACAATTGAGGCATTAGAAGTTTGTGACTTTTTTCACTTATAATTTTTTTTACTTATTTATATATTTATAATTTGTGTGTAAAATTACACTATTTATATTTCATTAAAGAATCAGTCGTGGTCATTACATGAATAGTGATGAATGATATTTTGATGGTGTGAAAACTCACGCCTGATACATCCTATTCTATAAATTTAATATCGAAATTCACTTCAAATATAATGTGTAGACATTTTTTCTAACAATTATACTGTATACTATATATATTATATGTATAAACAGGAGTCAAACTCAACAACAGTTATGGGGAAAAAGTTTAGGAGAATTTGAGCCTCACTTTCTAGGATTAACTTTTAAATTAGTCTTCCAGCTTGATTGAATCTCTAAAAACAAAAGCGGATTACTGATAAAAGTGAATGTAGAGTTTTAATACTAGTGATGTAAGCGAGTCAAATAACTATTTAAGATATGATAGTTGGATTATATTTAGATTTTTATGTATATATATATGGATTAGTTTTCCCCAAGCGATCAAAAGTATAACCAAAACAAAATGTTTTTTTGTTACTCCATGTTTGTACATCAACACAACATCAAACTTGGATAACTTCGGGAGTCCTCTTTTCTTAAAAAGAAAGGAAGTTGTACAATTTTGACTTACAAACCTATGCATTGTCCGTGTATGCATCATTTATCATTAATTTGTATTATTTTTATTTTGAAGTCAATAATAATTAAATATGGAGGGTGGATGATGTAAAAAACTCTTATATTATCTGTGCATGCATATTTTTCTCAATAATGATTTTCTGCAGTTCTGAATCTGAACCAGCCTATAGACTATACACTATAGATTGATTTTGTATTTTCTCCTCAATTATCATAGCCATGAATTCTATTAATCAACTTCATCTAACATGGTCAAATCATTTTGTTAGTATATGTTTTCCCTTGGTATAGTAATGGCTAAGTCGATAGGTAAGTTAAAGCATACATCCAGTAATTAATAGAGTATCACCAAAGTGTACCATTTTATGCAGGAAGGAATTTAGAAATAGTTTAATTTATGGCAGGCCGAAGCTGATGCAGGTAAGCAACTAGATGAGAAAATATCCACCGGTATTACTAAACCGGTAGAAACCGAAAGGATTCTGCAGGATGATTGCTTAAATCACATGAAGGTGGAGCAGGATTTACCTAAGATTACAACTTACTCTTCGGTTCACTGCAGCAAGTCAAGGCGTAATTTAACCGAGGTATAAGAATGCTTGAACATTTCTTGCACTGAAGTTTCTGACCATAATTGGTACCTTAATTTACTGGGCTTTCTGTTCAGGAAGAAAAAGAAGTGCGGAGGATGCGCAGGGTATTGGCAAATAGAGAATCTGCTAGGCAGACAATTCGTCGTAGGCAGGTATAGAAATATAGTCAAATTCGTTCTCAATGTTATATTTGCTTATGGACTTCCCAAAATTTAAGCCAAACAGAACTATTGTTCATTACCAATAAGGACACAAGCATTTCTAGATGTTTGAAGAATGTTCAAATAGTTATTATGACATGTTACCTTCGAGGATCATGGATATTTTCATTTTCCAGAGAGTCCTTTTTGGGGATGAAAACAGTAACAAGCCCTATATGATTGTAGTATTGTGGCCCAAGTGAGATAATGCTTGTATTGCTATGCACATATTGGAATAAATGCAATGTTTGGTTGTCTGATTTTTTTCAAAATAAGCTTAATATTTATCATAGTTGATAGATCCTCTGTCTAAAGATGATTCTCTTGTTTTTCTTACTAGTTAAGTAAATAACATAAGTGAAGTAGATATTAAATTTATCTTTTTCTTTAGCAACATATTTGAAGCTAAACATTCAGATAAAAAGTTCCATTCCTGTAAAAACAATGTCTTTATTGAACAATCTTCTCTTTATGAGCATAGAATGGAAATTATTAAATTTGAAGACTTATTTTTGCAGGACCAAAATACTCACAATTCTCAAAATACGGTTTGATATATTTGTAAAGATCATGGCAGAGTTCATCCCTATATTACTTACGTAAATGATTAAATTTGAAAATCAACAACCAATTCCTTTTCCTACAATTTGGGAACAGCTACATGGATCAATAAAAGAAAGAATAACCTTATTATGTTCTTTTGAAATGTCTAATTGTTCTGTCAGATTGGTTTTTTTTATTGGAATACGGAGCAGTTCATATTCTGTTTCTTTTGAAATCATTCCAGGCTCTCTGTGAGGAGTTAACCAGAAAAGCTGCCAATTTAGCAGTGGAGAATCAAAACCTCAATAGGGTATGGTACTACCCTCACTTTTTATCTTTTTGTTAAAGCTACCATTTATGTCTTCCTTTTTATTCAATTGAGCTTATTTGGATGAGGCATCTAAGACATTATTGTTTTTTCATTTTGTTTTTCCTCTTTGATGTTTACCTGATCATTCACTCTCAAATTTTGTGACAATTCTATTGAAAAGGAGAAAGAGATGGCTTTGAAAGAGTATCAGTCTTTGGAGAATACAAATAAGCACTTAAAGGCTCAAGTAAGATTTTTTTCTATGTTTAAAATCCTTAAGCCTGTATACTCTTCTTGTTTGCAGAATCCCAGTTGGTAGAGTTGCAGGACATAAAGTGTGAACATCTGGGTTCAAACCCCGACAGCCGCACAATATGCCCTCTCCCCATAAAAAAACTGCCTATAAAATAAATAAATACACGAAAACTGATATTTGCCTCCATTGCAGATAGCCAAATCAATAAAAACTGAAGTGGAGAAAACTCCTGTTGAGCCAGACACATCTATGGCTGGGGTAACAACTCTGTCTGGTAATGGTAACTGTCCATGGTTCCTTCATAACCGTTTTCCTGTTACACAGCTATTTTGGCCTTCGGTCATTCAGTCTTCTAATCCAGTTCAATTACAACACACACCATTTAACTCCATTGCCATTCCATCGAACGTTTCTGTGCCGTGTTCTTCCCAGTCTGACTCATGTCACAAGCAAAATAATCTTATAAGTGGCAGTAAGATACAAAATCCATTGTATATGTTTCCATGTCCTTGGTTATTCCCTCTTCAGGAGTTCGGAAGTGCACAACCACAACCTTCCATTGGCCTAAAAGACAGACAAGATGAACTTCCTCTAGGTAAACAATGTAGTTCAAGTTCATCTTTGAGTACAGTGGCAAATGTGGATCATCAAGCTGCTCCACCTATAAAACATAAAACCGAAACTTCTGGTTGGACAGAAGACATGCCTATTAATGACCCTGGTCATGCCACTTCAAGATTTCTTTCAGATGGAGGTGAGCATATAGTATTTACATTATACGAAACTTCGTTCGACTTTCACTTCATTGTAATGATCATACTCTTGCTGTCTAGCAAGAACATTCTGCTTCTAACTCTGATATCTTCAACAGCTTCTCATACTGCAACTTCTTCAATGGATAAGAAACAAGTGCTGTTCACATGCCCAGATACAAATATAGTGGATGCAGTTGCTGCAGCCGAGGCGAGAAAACGGAGAAAGGAACTTACTAAGCTAAAGACCGTTCATATCCGCCACACCCGAATGCAGTGTTAACTTCTCATTCCACTTGGTTAAAACTTCAAAAGGGATCAAGAGTACACCATTTACCAGCTTTTGTGCCTGCTTATGACTTGATGGAGAAGTTATTGGAAATTGAGGAGAGAACATGTTTTACTGTATCATTCGGCTTTGGAGGAAGAAAGTGAAGACCAAATCATGTATAGTACTTTGACAATCTTAAAGGTTTGAGTTTTTCTTCAAACATTTTTGTTGCTTATTTAATATTTACTTTCCTTTTACTGGGATTTTTTTTTCCTCCGGGGTGAAGTGGTGAAAGCTGACCAATTTTTTGTTGGTAGTTATTATGATCCAGATTCTCTAACATTCAACAATGTTATTGAGCAGTTAATCCCAGGAACTATGTGCACTTCTATAAGGACAGACTGAGAGAAATTTAAAGCTTGTGTATTTTATATACTTAGTTGATAATTGAGATCCTCTTCAAGTGGAAGTAGAGATTTCTTTAATGATGTTGAGCTCAAAATGCAGTTAACCAGTTTTTTATAGCATCAGAACAGATGCTCTGTTTGAAAAGAAATTTAGGTAAATGGAATTTTAAACTAATTAATTTCCGTTTTATCCAAAATCTTGAAAATACATTTTTACTAAAATGGGGAGTGTTAACCAATGCTATTAAGGGCAATGATTAAATTTTACAAACTTTTGGCAGATGATACTCACAGAATTCCAAGCCAAAAGTGATTATTGGGTAAGTGGTATGTCCACGTAACATGAAAAATAAACAAGTTCAGGAAAAAAAAAGCTAAATATTTTTAAAATAAAGTCGAATTCTGGAAACTTGCAAAAATACTTTTGATTTAAGCATTTCTAAACCATTTTATATATTTTCAATTTTTTAATGTTCAACGAATGGGCATACGTGTTCTAAATACTTCTAATGTCTATCTAGTAAAGATCCAATAGCACGGGTGTTAATATTTATTGAACTTTAAAAGAAAAACATCATGTTAGTGACTAAATATAATCCTAACCTTCACTTCTCTGTCAATAATATGGTATGATATAGCCTCATGGTTCGTCACTCGAGATTTTGTTATGACAAATTCAATTTGGATATGCATAATTTGAACTACTATGGAAGTGGACTCGTACAGGGTACCGATTCACATCTCCAATAAATAAACTATGTTAGTGGAAAAAAAATATAAGCGTTTGTGTTGTAAGAAACAAATAAGTTGGAGTGTTGATTAATATGACTCAAAAGTTATTATATTTAATATGGTGTTAGAAATATTTCATTATTCTATGCCAGAACTAATTATGATATTCATGTAGGAATATATTTTTCTGTATCAGTTTTCTTTTTCATGCGTCTAAATTATGTTTCTTATTGATGAATAAAAAAATGCTTTATACATAGCAAATTTTCTCTCTAAACTTTTATTTGCTACGCGATCAACAAATTGGTATCTAGAGCTATTTGTTGAGGAATCTATAAGAACAAACACAAACCAAAACCAAACACAACCGAAACACTTTCTCTATTACATTCTATTGCCTAAAATTATATGAATTCAGAAATAGTAGCTACCGCATTTTCACCTCCTGTGGTTACTGGAAAGAATTATCATGTATAGGTTGTTAAAATGAAAGTTTTCTTTGATGCTAATGATTTGTAGGGAGCTATTGAAAATGATTATATTATTCCTCTTCCACACACTTCAAGTGTGGCACAAATTAAAAATGAGATGGAGATGAAACACAAAAAGTCCAAAATAAGAGCATGTCTATATGCAGCTGCTTCACCCACCATTTTTAACAGAATAATGACACTAAAAATACCATGTAAAATTTGGAATTTTTTGAAGCAAGAATACGAGAAATGAAAGGGTCAAATGGATGTAAGTGGTGAATTTGATCCGAGACTTTGAAATACAAACGATGAGAGATTCAGAAACAATCAATGAGTACTCCGATAAACTTCTAGCCATTGCCAATAATGTAAGACTTGTTGGTACTGGATTTTCTGATTCTATAATAGTTCAAAAATTCTAGTTACACTTTCTGAAAAATATGAAGCTGTAATTTCATCTCTAGAAATGTCTTAGGATATGTCAAGCATCACATTGGCAGAAGTGTTGAATGCAGGCACAAGAAAAAATGAAGCTTATGAAACAAGAAAGATCTATGGAGAGTCTTTCCAAATCAAATTACATAACAATAATAGTTGGAATGACAAAAAAAGTCAAAATAACAACTACAAAACTGCAGGAAGTAATAACAATGAAGTCTTTCCATATTATTTCTAATGCAAAGAAACTAATCATCTAAAAAAAATGTCGGTAGAAGTCTGATGTAAGATGGTATAAGTGTGACCAATTTGGACACAAAAAAAAATGCAAGTTTCAAGGGGAAGCTAAGGTTGCTAATGATTAACTTGAAGAAGAGTAATTGTTCGTAGTATCATGTTTTGACACTAATAGTTCTACAAAAAGTTAGCTCATTGATAATGGTTGTACAAACTACATGACTTATGATCGAGAGCTCTTCAGAGAGCTTGACAAAACTGCTACTTCTAAAGTTAGAATTGGAAATGGTGCATATATTACAACAAAAAGCAAAGGAATAGTCACAATTAAAAGTTACACAAGTTTGAAATTAATTTGTCTTACCTGAAATTAATCAAATTTGTTAAGTGTTCCTCAGTTGATGGAGAAATGCTATAAGATTTTGTTTGAAGACAAAAATTGCATGATTAAAGATTCAAAAGGTAGAATGTGTTCAAAGTTCAAACGAAAGGCAAAAACTTTGACTTGGATCTGATGAAAGATGAGCAAGTTGCAATATCCAAAAAAGACAAGTCTCCTACACGTATTGCCTGCCGATATGGGAAGCATACAAAACTTCTTTTTCCACACAAAAAGGACACGAGGGCTAGAAGAAGCTATAACTGATACAAAAATATTGGAGGACCTGTGAGTATATCATCAGGTGCTACAGAATATGAAGAATCTGCAACTGATCAGAAAACGATTGATGTAATGAAGGAGGAGCACATGATGATTGAAAAACGAGACATGCAAGTTGGCAGAGATGTCTAAACACAAGAAGGATATAGGAGTCAAATGGACTTACATAACCAAGTTCAATCTTAACGGTTCTTAGAATAAGCATATGGCAAAAGCTTGAAGTTTACAACCCATAGTCAAGGAGAAGTGTTGATTAGTATGACTCAGAAGCTATTACGTTTCTATTCATTAGGCAATAAAAAGACAATATGTTATGTTTATATTCATTAGACAATAAAAGTCCAATATGAGTGTTAGGATTATCTCACCCTTTTATGTTGGAGCATTATGTGACACATTATGCTATTCATATAGAAATTTATTTTTAGGCATCAGTTTTTTCTCATACTGTATAAATTATATATCTTGTAGTCTACCAACATGATAGTCTAGTAATGTAAGACCAACAACACTTGTCCGATGAGGTGACTCATATCAAAAACTGATTACTTTGATTATACAAAAAGTAATAATAAATGAGTAGTGTCATTTGTTAAATGGAAGGGAAATCAGGGTATTGCAGGAGGTTATGTTAGTCATTAACCAAATGATCATTGATGCAGCAAAATTTCTTGTCATTAATGTAAGCAAATAACTAACTTAAATGTACACAAAAAAGAATATTGAAACTTTGAACTTAACTTCCTAAGTTATTAAGTGTGTCTCATTGCATGTTTTTGTTCAATAGGAAGGAAACTTAAAGACAAGTATAGGACTTCTAACACTATGTCTAGAGTCACTCCATTCAAGTAATGCAGATAATAGCATTGTCTCTTCTGACATGGGAGGTCCCTTAAGGACAACCTTAAATGTGTGGTCTTGGTGCAACCCATTAAACTGCAATGTATCTGGGATAACCTCAACAGAAAGACCCTTTGGTGCTATGACTTTAGCCTTGTAAGTTGAACTTCCATATCCTACATTAGTCACAGTCCTATAAAATTCTGCAGAAATCGAAGAATCAGTGTTCTCAAGCTGGATATGCATGGAAGGGTAGTTGATTCCATCAGACCCTGGTGGAGGCTTAATAGTTGCACAATTGAAACCTTTGGTGCCTATTAGTATGCCAATGTTGGTGCTGTTATAACCTTGCTTGCATAGGAAGGCAATGTAGGAGTTCACCGAAATGTCGTAAACTAAGCCGGGATGCACTGCTTTTACTGGGTCAATCTGTCCTGACCCAGTTGCCAGCTCTGCCAAATTGTCTCTGATGGGAGTGGCTGAGTTGTAGAGAGACACAAAAGTGGATTAGAAAATGAAAATTTTCTCATGAGCCATGAATTTTATAACTCAGTCATATAATTCTAAATTCTATTGTTGTGACAAAAGTGATTTTCCTCATAATCAACACTTGAATATGGAAGGGAATTTGCATTAAGAATTTGGTGCATATCTTACATTATGAAGGGGATGAATAATAAGAATATATGCAAAAGACAAGTTGGAATAAGTTATAACCAGATAGTGAAAAAGGTGAAAATGACTTGATGTGTGTGTAAGGTGTGTTGTAGCATTATTCTTGTGTTAATGAAGTTATTGAGCATGCAAAAAAATTTAAGTGGAACAAGTAATATAACCATATAAGTACAAACACGAGGTGATCTATTTTACGCTTGACATATTTTATAAACAAAACATATTAAGTCATGATCATTAAAAAGTGGAAACTAAACTAAATAAAACAGAACATAACATAACACCCTGCTCTATTCTGTTTGGTCCACGCGTCAAAATGCATGTATGTAGCATCATTTTTTACTTGTGGATTTAAATTGCGGACCGCATCATGTGGCCGCAAACGCAGTTGCGGTGACTGTCACAACTGTATTATACCACAATTGCAGTGTGATACTGAATTACAATGATACGATCGCATCAGGCGGCAGAGAAATCGCAACCGTGACTACAATTGCGATCGCAAAAGCAATTTAAAATGCTTGTACTAATGAGGTTCTCACCAGTGGTCATAAGGGCAGATTTAATTGCTGCAGGACTCCAGTCAGGGTGGAAGGATTTGACATAGGCAGCAGCTGCAGTGGCATGTGGGCAGGCCATAGATGTTCCTGATAGTATATTAAAAACGTCGAAACGAGTATCTTCGGTGTACCCTGTCAGTGATACCATTTTGCTATAAGCAGCTAGTATGTCCAGTCCCGGAGCGGTTAAGTCAGGCTTCACACATAGAATGTAGAATTTTAGAATGCATGCTAATTGGAATAGAAGGGAGTGGAATAAGAGACACACAAAGAGAGAGGCTTCACCTTGAGAATGTTGGGTGTTATAACTTGAGGACCTCTGGATGAAAATGAAGCAACAAATGGAGCAGGTACTCTTCTAGTTTCTGTCTTCTGTATAATTGCTTGAGCATTCCTGAATTCACATTTGTCCAGAGGCTTCTTCATGTTAATTTACTTGAAAAAGTTCTCACAATACTCATTTAGATAGTGTTTGATGCTCTTACAAAACAAAAAGGATTACAATGATGTTCATTCTCTTTGGTTCCACTCCTTTTAGTGGATTTTTTATCAGAAAAAAGGAGGTGCAACACAAGGATTTCTCAGGAGGGAAGTCATCCTAGTACTACTCTCACTCAAGCATGCTTAACTGCATAGTTCTAATTATTAGTATGATTGCACATTTTAGTGAAATTCAACTAACTTTTTCAAGACAATTGCTATGTTCCATTCTAGAAGATTAACCAGAAGTTACTTAGGCATCATTAAAAGGATACTGATCATAAGATTTTTACTTGAGAAACAACCATGATATATGATTAATGATTATAAAATACTTGTAAAAAGAAGTTTGGGAGAAAAACATGAGAACAGTGAAGAACATACTTAGTGGTATTGATGTAGAGGTCAATGTTTTTGCCTACTTTGTTTGCATCTACAAAAGTCCCTGGAATAATTGTGGTGTAAGAAGCATCTATTTCTTCTTCAAGGCCAATTATGACCCCTGCTCCTCCATATTCATGGATGGTCTGGTCCTGACTTCCCATACCCCCAGTGCAGTATACTATCCTCCCCACCACTTTGTCCTTGCTTAGAGTACCATAGTCACAAGAACTGCATCATAGTTTATTATAATCTTTTAGAGGGGTACACAAGTTTTAGGAGCATATCAAGGTTCAGTAAGAATAACAATACCTGGCACTGCCAAAGAAATCATTATCTCCAGTAATGTTTGCAGCAAGTGCTCCATTAATCAATGGATACATCTTTTTCTCTGGAGCAAAGGTATTAATAGATAATCCCTACCAACCAAAAAATCAAATAAGCTACTTGAAACTAGAGTGATTCTTGAGTACAAACTTCCTACCATAAGCATTCTAAGTTGTAATAAAAAGTTCATATGTTTCTAAAAAATATTTTTACATATAATCTCAGGACCAAATATTGAAAGTTTTGTATTTTCACAGTATCTTTTTAACAACATCTTCATATTCAGCAGCCAGTGATAATAAATATATAATCAGTGAGTTAAACATGAATGTACTGAATAAACAAAATTGTTAAAAATTAGATCATGAAAACATGTATGTTAATAAAATAATTTCACTAATGTTTTAATTTTTGCTTCAATATCATTGATACGGGACATAGTTTGTGACACATTTTGGGACAATAGATCCTTGTACTCACACTTGGCTATGGACAAGGGATGGGGATCACATATCCTCATTCATGTCTCATTTGATGTACCAAACCAATGAGAAAACTCCATTTATTTGAAAACAAAAATTATGAAACCAGAAATTAATATTTTAATATTATTTTGTAAAGTTTGATTGGTTGGAGACATAAGAACCAGAAAATTGTGGGACAAGTCCCAACATATATCTCAAACTGATGACAATGAAGGAAAAACATACCCAAAAAATTAATTAATATTTAATTTTTTTTAACATGGTTTATGAAATAGTTTATGATAAATATCCATGTTGACTTGTGTCCACCATTAAAAATATATGCCAATTAAAATTTAAATTATTATTATTATTATTTTTTACTTAATTATTATGATTGACTAGAGTCACCGTACCACATGAATCAACAATATGATATGAAACAACAAATAGTTGATATACAGAGACTAGGTAAATGAATGGGTAGCACTTACAATAGCATTCTTGCCATCACCAAAATTTACGGTGGTCGTGAACTGCCTATCAATGGAGGAAGCCGCCACGGTTAAAATCCAAGGAGCAACATTCTCAACAGTCATGGGTTGAGGACCATCATTTCCAGCTGAACAAGAAGTAAGTACCCCTCTCCTCATTGCATGAAATGCTCCAATGGCAATAGGGTCACTGAAGAAATCTCGTGATGGCCCTCCTATGGACACTGATATGAAGTTCACTCCATCGGCGATGGCTTCGTCGAACCCGGCCAACATGTCCATGTCGCTGCAACCAATGCTCCAGCATACCTTGTACATTGCTACGCGGGCCGATGGGACACCGCCGCGTGCGGTGCCTTTGCCAATGCCGTAAAGACTTGCATCCTTCACTGCCACTCCGGCCGCCGTGGAGGCAGTGTGTGTGCCGTGGCCTTGGTCGTCTGTTGGACTAGGATTTTCGACAGCTTCACCTTCTTTGTCTAGGTTGAAGTATTTTGCTCCGATCACCTTACTGTGAACATGGTAGTATGTGGTTTTATGAATATCCCATGCAAAAGTATATGGTTTTAGAAAATTAATATTCTCACTTTTCATTCTACCTCTTTTATTATATTTCCTAGAAAGTTAATAATGATAAAAAATGAATAGTGGATAATGGATAGATAGTTCATAAAACTCTTATATTATCTTTTTTTTCTTTCTTTTTTACAATTACATAATCAAGAGTTTAAATATAAATCTACATGGTTTAGTGGTATAACAAATTTTGTATATTTATAATTGCTGACCCATGATTTATTCAAATTGTCTCTAGTATGTATGACTGTTGTTTGAAAATTTTGTTGTTAGTTTATAACTTTTTGTGCAAGGCTCTCAATTATGAGTATTTTGTACTAGTTAGATCACTATTATCCCATAATATAACCGTGATGTATGGCAAACATCACGTGTCTATGAATTTTGATATAAAAAGTATCTTTCTTTTGAGATTTTAGCATAATTAAAATGATATATTTTGTGACACTTGGATAAATTTGAGTGAATGCAAAGATAGGTACTTGTTGCAGTGAGTGAAGTTGGCTCCTGTCATACACTTTCCCTTCCATCTGCGTGGTGGAGGTCCATACCCCTCATCGTTAAAACTAGGACAATCAATCCAAATTCCTGTTTAGAAATTGAAGAAAATAAACACATCAAATATCTTAAGCTTTATTATTACTTCTTATTATATTGTTTTAAATTGCATTTGAGATTTCATTAATATATAATTATATTATATTGAACAAAGATCTTTGTCCAAAAAATTTATATCTCTGTATTTCAAGTCAATCAAATCACATCAAATAGTAGGAAAAAAATATTTTTTTTTATTTATAATTTCTCTTTTTAAATATGTAATAATGGGACAGATATGACTAATTTGCTTAATAACTAAGTGAGAGTTTTGAGTTGTACTTATATTATTTTTTCACATATTATTTTTACCTGTATCTAACACGCCCACAATAATGTGGCTCTCTATGTTGGAACGTCGCTCCACTTTTAGGGGCATTCCCAAATAATCCCATGACCTTGTTGTGTGTAGTTTACGGTATGTGTTTGGAAACACGGAAACCACGTTGTCCTCCTCTGCAAAAAATATAAAGAACAATGCAAATAGTGCATAATTATTAAAAGAAGTTGTGTCTTTTTTAAGATCTTTATGATGTCCCAGAAAACCTCACTTTTCTCCTTAGTAAAATTTAGAAGTACCTTGCAGTTTTTCTGCTTCATGAGGCAAAAGCCGTGCAACAAATCCGTTGAAGCTCTTTCGATAGCTATGTATTTTGGACTCTCTAGCCATACGCTTGCTGTAAACATAATTGAAGAGCCATTAATTGATCATTGCAAAATGTAGATAATTATAGGTTGGGATAATCTACAGTATTGGAGTGGAATACTTCTAATAATTATACTCATTTGCTATGTTGAATTTATAACCAATAATATCAAACTTTTGACCTAATAACATATTAGAGTATCTACCCAAATCTTCTAAATTAACATATTATTGATACTCTCCTTGCTATTTATAAAATAAAGTTATTACTAATTCATACAAATTAAAAAAAAGTAGATAAACATAGTTGTAACTTTGGATTTTTTTAAAAAAAGGTATTAACGTTCTTAAATTACTCATCTACTATGTACCAAAAACTTTTTCACTCATCTACTTATTATGAGGGGAGGTGAAAGTTTTATTGAAATATGTAGGCAAATAATAATTGTAGACTATAATTTGGACTGATATATATGATATAAATTATTTAATGATACTTATATGTTATAAAGTGATTTATATTTAAGGATATTATTTTAAAATTGTGACTGATAAATAGAGAGGGATGAAGTAATAAATTAGTTGGTTTAAAACTATGGTTCTACTTGCAATTATGTTGTGTTTTAGTAAAAAAAAGATATTGTTGATGCAGCTCTAATTATAATCACTATGTGGATTCTAAAAATTTAATATTGTGACAGTAATTGTAATTAAAAACTATAAAGCATTTGTATTTTTGTGAAATGAGATTCTTACTCTCCAATTGCAGTTGCCAACATGTTGTGGTGGTGGTCTTCCACTGCATAGGTTTTTGCCACTGGTAATTCTCCCATGTATACAATGTATGGCTGTTTTTTAATCACAAAATTCATGTCAATGAATTAAGAAAAATGGCACAAGAAATATTATTATCATAGGTTTAGTTGGGTAATTGAGACTCCTTAATTGGGTGTACCTTTCTTTGATCATGTTGATTTCCTTGGATCAATGTAGGCAAAGAATGGAGACAGAAGATGAATAGTAGTGGTAGTACCAAATTCTGTAACATTTTTATTGCTGTACTCATTTTCAAACAGAATACACTGTCTTTGTGTAAAATAAAAAAATAATGTTTCACACATTAAACAAATAAGAGCAAAGTAAAGAGTTTATCAGTTGATATAACTTGTTTTTGCAGATTATGCGGGAATTTGAACAATGACATTTTGACTGAGTAGAAAAATATAGGCCAAAACAACAAAGTCTAGTACTTTCAGTATTTAGTGGCTAGGATTTTGGATCTTTTAGTTTATTCACAGCCATTAATTAAACAACATGCTTCAATCAATGTATCATCTATTTAGTGTACATTAGTGGCTTAGGACTCTTCTTAGGTGGGCCTTGGCTAGTGTTTAATCAATCCTAACTTTGGATAAAGATTAATCAAAGCCTAAATTAAACATTAGCCTTGTTCTAAATCACATTTGAAAAAAGATGTTTGTTGCACATATATTTATGCCTTTTATTTATAAGCTAATACATAAAGTTTCCTAAAATGTGTTCTGTGAACTGTCTAAATTATTTTGTGTTAATTGGATACTAGTCAAAATCCTCTTTATAATTTAATACTTGGTGTTACATGTTTCAAGACTAATATTCTCATGTGTATATCCAAATTATTTTGAATGTGTATGTTTGTTGCAAGAAGACAGACCAAGATACGGATACCTATTAAATGAAATGTCCCAATAAATAAAGAAATAAATTAAACATGGAACATGGTATGTGATTAATTTGAGAACAATTATTATTGTGAAAAATGAAAATAATTAATATAGATAATTAGATCTTATTTAAAGGATTAAGATTAAAAAACAGTACATAATTTTTTAAGTGATCATGTGATCATTAATTAAATTTCAATTATCCATGTATGCTTATATGATCTAAGTTTATTATTCTACGAACTTTTGATAATTATTCTGGTTTGAGTTACTCAATATAAACGTATATCTCTTTCTACATCAAAATCTAAATTATAGCCTCTTATAGTTACATTTATGGACAGGCTCGTGTGCATATAATGTATTTATTTCAGCTAGAAACATTATTCTATAAAGAATACCTAATCACACTTACATCAAGATAATAAAGTGTCATAATCTAGGTATACAAATTTAGAGGATGGCTAACAAGAAACTGCTAGAGGGGTAGACATATATGTAGAGAGATTGTTTTCCAGAATTTAAACAACAAGTAATCACCTTATTATTACACTAACACTCACTCAATTCAAATTTATTTTGCATAAATATATAGTTCTTCAGTACATAATAATAATCGTACTAATTGTTATTCTTACTTGCATATTTATGGTCCTTGTAATGTAGTATGACAATTTTAAAATCATTTATTAGAGTGTCATATATATATATATATATAAAATATTGTTAGTATATACATTTTTTTTTGTTACTATTTTTTCCAACTGGTTTATTTATTACACTACTTTCCATTATGTTAACACAGTAAATTTTAGTGGAAACGAACTCTTCTCTACAAAAAGTGAAATAAAAATTAGAAACTACCTCATATATAACAGCGGTTTCCTCCTTGATAGCAGAATTCACATGTCAAAGAGCAAATCCAAGGAGAAGTTCTTAGCAGATGGCGATGATGGATAGTAAACATTAAAGAATGAGAATGATATTCATTAAAGTGTTTGAAATTGTAATAATGGTGATGTTGTTCTTGACAAGTGTGGGAATAATAAAACTGGGTCTCATGCATCCTTGTCTAATATTATAGTTGGGACATGAGAGTCCATTCAAGTTAGGGTTGTATGTGTTGAAGATGATACTGTAAAAGAAGCTCTCCCATGGTGAATGAAGAATCAAGAAGATGGAATGCAAACAAGAGAAGTAGTGAATCAAAACAAAGAAGTAAAAGATGAAATTGAATGAGAATATTATTAATGGTCTCAAATTGAATTGATTAGGAACAAGAGAAGGCCAAACTATATATACAACTAACAAAAACTGAAACTTGCCAAAAGAGGAAACTAACCTAAAAACAGAATTAACAGAATTTCAAAAAACTGCTTGAAAAAGGAAAGTTGTTGATTACACTGCAAAATTCAGTTTTAATGGCAAATCTGGTTGGTGAGATGATTATCATCTTCAACAGGCCCCCTCAAACTAGGCATATGAATGTCAAGAATGCCTAGTTTGGAAACAATCGAATGAAATGGAGAAGGAGACAAGGATTTCGTAAAAATGTCGGCAAGTTGTAAGGAGGTGTGAATAGGAAGAAGATGAACAGTGCCATTGATAATTCTTTCACGGACAACATGACAATCGATATCTATGTGCTTTGTACGCTCATGAAAAACGGGATTGGCAGCTATATGAAGGGCAGAGTTATTGTCACAAAAGATGCTCACTGGTTTATTGTGATGTATGCCAAGGTCTCTGTACAAGAAAAGCAGCCATTGAGCTTCACAAACAGCCATAGCAAGGGCTCTGTATTCAGCTTCTGATGAAGATCTAGAAACAGTATTCTGTTTCTTGCTTTTCCATGAAATCAATGCATTACCTAAGAAGAAACACCAACCAATGATTGACTTCCTAGTGTCAATACACTTAGCCCAATCCGAATCTGAATAACCTTGTATTGTTGTTGTGTTCTCTGCTGGAAAGAAGACTCCTTCACCAGGGAAATGTTTGAGATATCGAAGAATACTTGTTGCAGCTTTATAGTGAAGATCAGTGGGTGAACATAGGCTGGCTCAAAGCTCCTACAACATAAGATATATCAGGTCGACTGTTTGTCAAGTACAAAAGCTTCCCTATCAATCTTCTGTAGGATGAGTCATCTGTTAGAGGAGTGCCAGACTGAGAGTGTAAGTTGTTGTTGTATTCCATGAGAGTAGAGGCTGGTTTAGCACCAAGGAAACCAGTTTCTTCTAAAAGGTCTAGTATGTATTTTCTTTGATACAAAACAATCCATCTCTTGGATCTTGCAACCTCCATACCAAGGAAGAATTTTAGTTCCCCTAGATCCTTTATGCTGAACTGGTCATGCAGAATAGCCTTGGTGTTCATGATGTCTTCAATGTCATTACCTGTCAAAACCAAGTCATCAACATAAGCAAGAATGGCTGTAAAGCCATTGTTAGTGTTCTTAATGAATAAAGAATGATCAGCAAAGGATTTAGTATAACCAATTTTTAGCAGAGTATTGGTGAGCTTGTCATGCCATTGCCTGCTAGCTTGTTTCAATCCATATATGGATTTTTCCAATTTGCAAACAGTTCTGGAGTTGGAGATTTGGAGACCTTGTGGTGCCTTCATGTAAACAGTTTCCTTTAGATAAGGCTGTGTTGATATCCAATTGATGCAGGTGCCAATTGTTCATAGATGCCAGACACAGCAATACTCTTATGGTTGTTATTTTAACCACTAGACTAAAGGTGTCCATATAGTCAACTCCTTCTGTTTGATTGAAGCCCTTTGCCACTAGTCTTGCTTTGTGTCTCTCAATTGATCCATCATCATGATATTTTACTTTGAAAACCCACTTGCATCATATTGCTTTCTTGTCCTCTGGTAGCTCAGTTAAGGTCCATGTGTTACTCCTGTTTAGAGCTTGCAATTCTGAGTTGATTGCTTCTTGCCAGTGAGGGAATTTGATGGCCTCTGTATAGCTCCTTGGAGTATCATGCATGCTTATAGCAATAGAGAAAATTCTGTGCTTTGAAGATAGGCTGTTATAGCTAAGATGTTTGGTGATAAGGTACTTAACATGATCAATGGGATGGGCACTTTGATGCATTAGGCTACAATGATAATCCTTTAGGTAAGTAGGAGGTCCTTTTATCCTATTGGATTGCCTAGTGGGAATGGTGGTATGGCTAGATTCAGAAATATTGAGTTCCTGAGTGGCTTGGGATTGACTGTTATTAGAGCCAGGCTCATTATCATAAGTGCATTCCATGGGTGGTTCAGGATCAGGGATGGTGTTATCAGTGTCATCTTCTGACCTATTGGTGTTTTCAGGATCAAAATCAGGTCCCGTCATCCTAGGATGGTTAATGATTCTGTTAGGCACAGGATTTATCCTAGTCAGGTCAACTGGATCAGGAAAAGTGGTATTGTTGGGATTGTGATTATCTCTAAGATCCTGGTCTTGATCAAAAAGGGAATTGTAGGCTCTATGATGTTTGGATTTTATGGCATCCATATTGCAGAAAGGGAAGATGTGTTCATAACAAGCTATATTCCTAGACAGAAAAATCTCATTGATTTTTAGATCCAAAAGTATGAAGCCTTTAGTACCTTGTTTGAAACCTAAGAATACACTTTTTCTAGATCTAGGCTCTAGTTTGTGTCTATGTCCAACTAAAGTGGATGCATAACATAGGCTACCAAACACTCTTAAATCAGTTAAATCAGGCAAAACATGGTGCAACTCTTCAAAAGGAGATTTATTTGACAGAAAAACAGTAGGAAGTCTATTGATTAAATGAATAGCATAAGCAACAGCATAATTCCAATAACATTCAGGCATATTAGATTGAAACACTAGAGCTCTAGTCAAACCAAGAATGTGTTGGTGCTTTCTCTCAACAACTCCATTTTGTTGAGGTGTTTCAACACAAGAGGTTTGGTGATTCATACCTCTTTGAAGGAAATAAGCCTTCATGAGAAACTCTTTGCCATTGTCACTTCTAATGGTTTTAATCTTAGTGTCAAATTGAGTTTCAACATAAGTAACAAAATTCCTTATAATGTGATCAGTTTCATTCTTTTGTTTCATAAAGAAAAGCCATGTAAATCTGGTTTTATCATCAACAATAGTAAGAAAGTATTTGTGGCCAAAAGTAGAAAGGGTAGAAATAGGTCCCCATATATCTACATGTTTGATATTGAAAGCAGAAGCAGATCTAGTATAGCTATAGGAATAAGGCAATCTTTTCTGTTTTGCTAAATGGCAAATTTCACAAGGATCATGAGTTTTTGTACACTTTATAAAAGGGAAAACAGTCTGCAATTGTTGCAATTTCTTATGTGAAGGGTGTCCTAATCTAGCATGCCATAAATTGTGATCATCATATGAAGTGTAAACATTTACAATGTGAGGTTTAGCATGAGTCTTGCTGGGTTCATTTAGCAAATACAATCCTTTCCTTAGCTCAGCTACACCAATCATCTTCAAGGAGAGTTGGTCCTGAATTTGACAATGATTGGTGGAAAAAGTTCATTTGCAGCCTAGAGAATTGGTGAGTTTAGAAATAGATATTAAGTTAAAGTTGAATATAGGCACATATAGCACATCATTTAAGTAGAATTGGTCAGAAAAAATAACAGTGCCAGAGTAAATTGCAGTTACATGATTGCCATTAGGCAATGTGATGGAAAGGGGGTTAATTCTTTTGTAACCTTGATAGGCAGATAGGTTGCAACAGACATGGTCTGTTGCACCTGTGTCAAGCACCCAATTGCTTGATTTGTGCATATGTGATGCAAGCTTCATACATGAATGTGATTGAAATTAGGAACAGAATTAGGGGTCAAACTAATCTGGTTTGTGCTATGCATTGATTGATTCATAGACTCTTGTATTATGTTTCTCAGTGCATCATGCTGAGCTGGAGTAAAAGCAATTCCTGGATCTTTATCATCTTTGCATTCTGTACCAGTGCCATCTTGTGAGTTGTCTTGATTATCACTTCCTGAGTAGCAATTCACACTGTTGGAGTTGTTAGGAGGAAAGCTTGGTGGAAATCCATGTTTCTTGTAGCAATTGTCAACTGTGTGTCCACTTCTTTGGCAGTAGGTGCAAATCTTTTGACCTCTGCCTCTACCAAGAACTCCAGATCTTCCTTGCATAGTTGATCTTCCACCCATAGTTCCTCTATATCCTCTTCCTCTTCCCCTTTGTCTTGAGTCAATGTAGGAATTTGAGATGCTTGCTGCAATTGTTGGATTTTCAAATAGCAATTGCCTTTCTTGTTGAACCAGAATTGAGAATACATTGTTGATTGCTGGTAGAGGTTGCATCACCATGATCTGAGATCTCACAGCAGAGTATTGATCATTTAATCCTCTCAAGAAGCAGATTACATGTTCATTCTCTCTGTATTTTCTGATTGTAGGAATAAGGTTGCAGTGACATTTGATCTCACACTCACAGGGAGGAATTGGTATGTAATCATCCAACTGCTGCCATAATCCTTTTAGAACTGATCAATTGTTGCATTTCCTTGTTTGATATTATGCATTGCTCCAATTATTTCTGATATCTTGAATAAGTCACCTTGATAATACCTTTCCTTCAAATCATCCCAAATCTCCTTTGTAATGTCCATCCATAGAACACTTTGCACTATTGATGGCTGAATCGAATGAGTGATCCAAGACACAACAAGACTGTTGCATCTACTCCATACTGCATACATCTGATCATGTGCTTCTGGTTTGGGCAAAGATCCATCTACAAACATCATCTTGTTTTTCATCTGCAATGCCATGGTCATAGCCCTTGACCATGGATGGTAATTGTCACCATTTAAAAGAGCAGAAACTAGTACAGCACCAGGATTTTCATTTGGAGATAGGTAATAAGGACTGATAGGGTCAAGAATGGGATTGATTATCTGATTTGCCATTGCCATTGATCAAGAATCAATAAAGATTGAAACTGTGAAAGGTTGAAGAAAAAATTGAAGGAGCACGAGATTATGGATGGAGAGTAAGAGGAAAGGAGAAGGAAGAGAGACGGTTTGGCGCAGCAGAGACACCCTAAAAGGGTGCTCTGATACCATGTGAAAAAGTCCCATGGTGAATGAAGAATCAAGAAGATGGAATGCAAACAAGAGAAGTAGTGAATCAAAACAAAGAAGTAAAAGATGAAATTGAATGAGAATATTATTAATGGTCTCAAATTGAATTGATTAGGAACAAGAGAAGGCCAAACTATATATACAACTAACAAAAACTGAAACTTGCCAAAAGAGGAAACTAACCTAAAAACAGAATTAACAGAATTTCAAAAAACTGCTTGAAAAATGAAAGTTGTTGATTACACTGCAAAATTCAGTTTTAATGGCAAATCTGATTGGTGAGATGATTATCATCTTCAACAGTATGCATGATTTAGCAATACAATGTTGGTGAGTGGTGACGATAGACACACTGGGAAAGGGGTCTATATCCAATAATTTTGCAAATGAGGAGCAGTTTTATTTTTTTACAATTTTTAAAAAATGTATAGATCTCATTTTATATGAATCTTCATATTTCATTTTCTATATATAATAACATCCATAAACTTATTTTTTTTGTAAGCAAAGATAATATAAAGGATATAAGAAGTGTCAACTCGATTACAAGTTATATAAGACTTCATAAACTTGTACATACAAAAAATCAATAGTGTAATCATACACATTTGTCGCGCCCCGATTTTCGGCTGCACGACTTTGTTTAGAGTCGCCACTACATTTTATAGTTAAAAATGTAGAAAAATCTTTTAAGCTCAATTACCTTGGGCTTTTGAATTTTGATATCCAGGTTCGGGAGTCAGTTACAAGGTAGGGAAGGTATTAGCACCCTACCCGCCCGCCTTAAGCGGTACCCTTCATTAAAATATATGACTTTATTATTATTATTATTACCATTATTATTATTACTAAATCTTATGATTAATTAATCAATTATTAAGAAGAAAAAATAGTTTTTTTTATTATTGAGCCTGACAATATTGACTTTGGTCCTACGTACCCTATTAAGGGGATCAAGGCTTACGTAGTTCTTTAAGTAGAAAATGACTTATTGGTTAAGTGTTTTATTATTACGGAAATTATATTTTACTCTAAAACATTCACTCTAACTATTTGTTAACTTATGGAAAATAACTTTTTAGTTTAGTTGTATTTGTCATTTATTATTAAAAAATTTATTCATTAATTTTGAGATTTAATCGATTGAAAAGAAGCGGCGTAGCGCGACCTTTCGAAGATGATTTGAGAAGAAAGAGGCCTCCGGGGGCGACCTTCTCTCCATCTTTGATTAACTCCCAAAATTATATCAAAAACATTTATAAAAAACTTTCATGTGATTGTATTAATAATCTTTGTTGTCATAGTAAAATGTTCTAATTATTGTTATTATTGGTAGTTATTATCTTTTATCATATGACAAATAATTTTTATTAGATTTTTGCTGGAACGGATGTTAATATAATTTATAGTGTTGTATAATAACATAATTATTGGACACATGATTAAATGATTTGAAAAGAAATAATTCAAACAATAATAATAAACCAACAAAACAAACAAACAACAAAACTAATAAAACAAAAACTAAAAACGAAACTAATTAAAATAAGGAAGGGCCTCGTGTAAAACCAAAAGGGATAATTGAGGGGTGTTATCCCCTTTACCCCATGTTCACGCAGGATAAGGGAAAAAAGTTGAAATCCCTAATCCCCAACTCCATTTCCTTTCTAGCTCCATCTCCGGTGGTGGTGACGGTGGCTCGGGGAGCCCCATTCATGGCGGCTCGAAGCATCGGGGGCGGCTCGCAGTGGTTCGCGGTGGTGGTGAGACGGTGATGGCTTGCTATTCGGGTTGTGACGGTTCTTGGATGAGGGGTTTATTCGTGGTTAGAACCTCCCTTCCCTTTTTCGTTCTGATGAAGGTAAACTCACCTCCTTCTCCACTTTTCGGTTTGACTTGATTGGTTTTTGGTTGTTGCTTGGTTTTATTGAATAGGTGAATTGAGGGAGAATGAAGGCGGTATGGTGTGGTGGTTCGCGGTGGCTTTCCGACTCGGGGTTTCCTTTCTCACGATGATCACCAAAATGAGGTATGGATTTAGTTACCGTCTTCAATTAATTACTTCCGAAAGGGTTGGGATTACCGGGTTCTTAACAACTGGAAAATGATTCCTTTATTGGAGTTACTAGGAAATTAGGGGTATGCTCTCCCGTATCACATAAATACTTTTATTCTTATATGATTTATTAGGAAATTCAAAATTATTTTTATTATTTTTCTGTTATATATTCTTGTACAAAATGGATTTAAGAGGATATATTTGGAATATTTATTTAATTACCCTTTAACAAAATCCGAAAATAATTTTAAAAAATAAATACAAGTTTTAAAATATTTATTTTCGAAAATAATTATAGACAATATTTCCTTCTCCTTTCTTTTATTTGTTTTCGAAAATGCTATATGGGCTTATGAATGCCTAAAAATTTGATTTTATTTTTGTAACAAAATTATATAGGTTTCTAGCATTTAATTTTATACACAATTTATTTTTAGAAGTTAAGTTGCTTTATTTTAATTTTTGGTTAAATTAGTCAGTTAGATATAGAAACCTTTTAATTTAATAATAAATTTAGAATTAAAATTTGCCTTATAAAAAATTCTTGGGCTTTTTCTGGGCCGAACAAAAATTGAGTGTTCACAGCTGCCCCTCTTTACGTGTTACTTACCTCATAGCGAACAGACCAAGGTTTGAAAGATATCATGGTAAGTAACTAGTAAAGAAATGAATGCTATTTTTGTTAAGGCTCAGAAAAATGCCATTGTGAATATCTCGAATTTTGATGAAGCATATCAATACCTTGCTGATGCGCTAGGGATTTGTTGAGGCAGTTCCCTTGTTTGTCGTCATGGACCGGGGATTTGCTGAGGCACCCGCATTGCCAAACGATTCAGGGATTTACTGAGGCACCCATGTTGCCAAACGATTCGGGGATTTGCTGAGGCACCCGTGTTGCCAAACGATTCGGGGATTTGCTGAGGCACCCGTGTTGCCAAACGATTCAGGGATTTGCTGAGGCACCCATGTTGCCAAATGATTGCCTTTTGTGATGTTATGTAACCAGCTGGGTGGTTCTAGGGTGATTGCTTAAGTAATTGAGATGCAGAAAATGCACAATTTGAATGCATGACTGTAGTATTTTTGTAAAATGGTTATATGCGATGGTTAGTTTGTGAAGCATGAGGTTTATGTTGGAGTTCATATATAGATATGATCATTCTTTGAATGATATGATTATGCATGCTTGTTTATGCTTATTGGAAAGTTGTATAATGCTTCTACAACACCCCTAAACATTATATCCGCTGACATTTGGTAAGAAATCGGGATCTTGCTTTTGTCGAGGTTCGTGTTTGTGTCCCCCTTTCACGCTTTTTAAGCACCATGCATTAGGATGGACTGAAAAACTTTGACCAAGCCTTTTTGTAAATTGTGTATTTTTGTTTAGAGAATGGTTTGCATACTAAAAGACACCGAAGCATATACNTGACTGCTCCATTTGGTTCACCATATCTCTTCGCCTCTTTCATTATTTTACATCATCATTAATTGTTGGTACCAAAGAGCAACACAAGCTTCAGATGCGAAATCTCAGTGTCCAGGTGAGATGCTATAATAAGGTTCCAATTGTAGTCTAGTTTTCTGCACATATGCAAGAGCAGTGAGATTCCTTTCTCACTTAGCCTTTTGTCACGGTTGTTCATCAATTTAGTCAAGAGTAACTTTTTCACAACTTTCTTTTCCTTTTGCAGGATTAGCTATCTGCACCAACACAACTCTTTCTTGACACACAGGGTGCCGAATGAGAAGCTGCTCCATGGCCAAAAGCTTTAAACTTATTCCCTTGAAAATATCCATGTCATCCGCACCAAGCAACATTATCTTCCCTTGATCAGAGAACTGCTTAACAAGCTCTCCAACTTTT
>NW_017717959.1:0-26266 GCF_001865875.1 Lupinus angustifolius
ACTTTTTCTTCAGTCTTTGGCATGCTCATTTATTGAATTCATGATTCTAACAGTAGCTTTTTGTATATCAATTACACTATGGTGAACTCATTAGGAAATCTCCTGATTTAATGCACGTATATTTTATACTATGCACCATTTTATTCCAAATTCGGGCCACTGTTTGTATGATAGATAGTGTAGGCTCCTGAGTAACTTTATGTCCAGGTTATGGTCTTTGATAGCATTAATCAAACTATACCTTAATTCTTAATCCGAGTGTTCATAGTGATATGAACTTATTTTCTATCGGCTTCCCAACTTTGATTATTGCTGAAAGATGTTAAAATCCTATTCTAAATGAGAGGAAAGTTGGGTGTTGCATGTAAATTAATTTAGAAGACATAGTTGATTTTTGGGCATTACCACATATGAATCATATCCAACAATATTAATCTGCAACTTAATTACCCAAATGCTCTTGCGAATCATGAAACGATTTATATAATTTTTGAGTTTTGCATCAAAGATAAAAAGTAAAGGTAGGACAAAATTGGGTGTTCACAGTAATATAACATGTTTATAATAATATTTTATTAGGCAAATCATTGTAGTTCGACATAACCCTATACTATACTACAATTGAATCTTGAAAGAGATGTAAATGTAAAATAGTAAAGTGTTAACTTATAAATTTTATTTGTTGACAAAGAAAGAAACATTGAATCAAAGTGCAATTTAATTCATAAATTGTATCTTTGTGAAAAGGAAAAATATACAATTATAATGAGTGATCTAACTACTAACTTTTACTTTCTGTCATTTACTTTCCGCAACTAAAATTTATTTTATGACATTTACATTCTGCAACTACCATTTATTTATTGTTTTATTCCTTATTCTTTATATCAACCCTTCGAACGAAGTGGTGCGGTTAAATTATAACTTTATTGCTTTATTTATTTGTTATTTACCAACTTTCCATAATGAAGTACTTTGGTTAATGAAGGAAAACGAAAATAAATATCACTTATTATCACTTGTGTTAAAATGCTAAATTCATACCATTATGCCGACGTTGGAATTTATTCCAACAAAGCCGAGATGATATGAAATTGTTAATAACTCAATAAAGATAAGTTTTTTATGAAAGGAACATTCTTGAAACCATTATACTGACGTTGGAATTTATTCCAACAAAGCCGAGATGACGAGCAAAGAATCGACCTGTCATTAAATAAACCAATCAGAAACTTGTCTTATCTAGCAAGAAAATTCTTTCAACAAATTGGCGCCGCTACCGGGGAATTTCAATAATAGAACTTATTATTTATTATGCTATATTATTAATAATCTTGTACAAAAATCTTTTTCTTCACTTTTGTGCAAATTAATTTAAATTTTCACAAAAATATAAATTACAAACTTATTTTATTCATTTCTTCTTCTTACTAATCTTTCTTCGAAAATATACAGATTTCCTTTCTATTGTTTTATTTCAGGAGAATGGATCAATATATCAACATCCAAATTGAAATAGAAAATTTTATAAAGGAGTTTCGACAAAAGCTCAACAAAGTGAACCAAAAGTTACAAAAACTACCAAAACAATTGGAGGAACAACACTGATGGTGTCATGGCTGTGCTAACCGAGAGTTAGACTATTTCATCAATAACCACTCAACATCTCACCAATCTCAAAATAAACTGGAGGAAATACTATAGCAATTCATGTAGACAACCATCAAGCATAAAAAAATCACAGACGATGTTATTAAGAATATGGGGACTCAAATCAGATGCATAGTTCAACATCACTCAGCTATTTTAGAGCATTGCAAAAGTATTACTACCAGAAGTGGAAAAACGGTGGGAGGGGTTATTGAAAAATAAAAAGGAAAAGAAAGAAAAGAAGAAGAAAGAGAAAAAATGAAAAAGATGTACATAAAAAAAATAGATGTACAAGAAACTAGCGAGAAACAAAGGGAAGAAAAACAATACCCGCTAGTTCAGAAAAAAAAATATCTTATCCCACAACTCCATCAAAAGCTGAGAAGGAAGAGCAATTTGCTCTGTTTACGGAAATATTCATATCATTACAAATCAATATTCCATTCTATAAAGCCTTGAAACAAATGCCTACCTATTCCAAGTTCATGAAAGAACTATTATCAAAGAAGAGGAGCAACTAGGAGAAAGAAGTTATCCAACTCAATGCAATTTGGAGTGCAATCCTTCAAACTAACATCCTTCATAAGTTGAAAGATCCAGGAAGTGTAACTATTCTAGTCACAATTTTGGATGTTTCCATAGGAAAATCACTTGTCGATCTCAGGGCAAGTGGGAGCCTAATGCCACTTTCAATGATGAGGAGAATAGGAGGGTTACAACTAAAACCAACTAGAATATCCTTGCAACTAGCTGACAGATCCATTAAATATCTGGAAGGAGTTGCAGAAGATGTGTTGGTAAGAGTGGATAAATTCTTGATCCCTATAGACTTCGTTGTAATTAACATCTCCGAAGATGTGGAAATCCCACTTATTATGGAATGTCCATTCATGAGAACAGGAAAAATGGGGATAGACATGGAAAATGACAAACTGATAGTTCGAGTCAAAAATGATGAAATTTCAAAGTATTGCATCACCCAAGAGATAAGGGGCAATGTTTCCATATCGATATTCTTGAAGAAATCTGCTTAGAACAGCCTCAGCCTGATAACTCTTGGGAAATGCAAGAACTTAATCTACAGGACGGAGAAAAAGAACAATTGGTCAGAAATTATTCTGATAATCAAATTTATCCTAAAATGAACCAAGGTGGAGATGAGAAAAAAAGAACTAGAACCAGAATTGAAGGAGTTACAATCACATTTGAAGTATGTATTTTTAAAAGGTGACTCCCATAAACCAGTTATCATCAGCAACTTTCTATCCACCTTCGAAGAAAACAAGCTGATACAAGTCTTGGAGAAGCACCAACAGACGATTGGTTGGACTTTGAAAGATTTAAAAGGAATCAGTCCTTCCTATTGCATGCAAAAAATCATGATGAAGGACGACTTCAAACCTGTAGCTCAACCACAAAGGAGGCTCAATCCGACAATGAAAGAAGTTGTTCGGAAGGAAGTGGTGAAAATGTTAGAAGCTGGAATGATTTACCCCATTTCAGACAGCAAATGAGTAAGTCATATTCAAGTGGTGCCGGAGAAAGGAGGAATAATGGTAATCCGAAATGACAACGACGAGCTCATTCCAACCAGAGATGTTATTGGTTGGAGGGTAAGTACTGATTATCGCAAACTCAATGCAGCCACCAGAAAAGACCACTTTCCCTTGTCCTTCATGGACCAGATGTTTGAAAGATTATCATGGCAGGCCTTCTATTGTTTCTTAGATGGTTATTCGGGATACAACCAAATTGTTGTAGATCCACTATATCAGGAAAAGACGACATTCACATGTCCTTTTGGTGTCTACGCATATATAAAGATGTCATTTGGATTATGCAATACCCCAGCTACTTTTCAAAGATGCATGCTGGTTATTTTCGCCAACCAGATGGAAAAATGCATTGAGGTCTTTATGGATGATTTTTCAGTATTTGGAGATTCTTTCGCTTTATGCCTGCAGAACCTAGACACAGTATTGGAAAGATGTGTTGATACCAAGCTGGTACTAAATTGGGAAAATGTCATCTCATGGTCAACGAAGGCATTGTTTTGCGGCACAAGATACCAAGAAAAGGAATAGAAGTTGATAAGGCAAAAGTAGAATTCATAGAGAAGCTTCCACTACCAACAAATGTTAAAGGCATCAGAAGCTTTCTAGGACATGCTGGATTTTACCGCCGCTTTATCAAAGACTTCTCCAAAAAAGCTAATCCTCTTTGCAATCTTCTCCTTAAATATTCTGCTTTTAATTTTGATAAATCATGTTTAGAAGCATTCAAAACTTTGAAAAACTGCTTGGTAACCGCCCCTGTCATAATTGAACCAAAATGGAATCTACCTTTTGAACTAATGTGTGATGCTAGTGATTACGCAGTTGGTGCAGTTTTAGGACAGAGGGGGAGAAGGTGTTCCATGCAATACATTATGCTAGCAAAGTTTTCAATGAGGCACAAGTTAACTACGCCACGATGGAAAAATAATTGCTAGCTACTGTATGTGCATTGGAAAAATTTAGAAGTTATTTGATTGGGGCCAAAATTATTGTTTTTACTGATCATGTTGTAATCAAATACCTCCTAAAGAAACCTGCCTCTAAGCCACGGTTAATGCGATGGGTGCTACTTTTGCAGGAATTTAACTTGGAAATCCATGATAAAAGCGAGAAAGATAATCTTGTGGTTGATCATTTGTCACGATTAATCAATGATGAAGTTATGAAAGGCGAAAGAGAAATAGCTGAAGCATTTCCAGATGAAAAGTTATTTCTCCTTCAAGAAAGACCATGGCTTGCTGATATAGCCAACTACAAAGCCTCATGAATTATTCCTGATCACTTCAACTATCAGCAAAAACGGAAATTTCTCAAGGAGGTCAACCATTACGTCTGGGACGGGCCATACTTATTCAAAGAAGGAACTGATAACATAATTCGAAGGTGTGTTGATTCAAAGGAGCCTCATAAAATTTTATGGCATTGCCATAATTCAGCTTATGGAGGAAACACTACAATGGAGAAAGAACTGCTGCAAAAGTCCTCCAGTCTGTTTTTTCTGGCCCTCTGTTTTTAAAGATGCCAAAAATTTTGTTCAAAAATGTGATGCATGCCAAAGATCTGGCGGAATTGGAAAAAGAAATGAAATGCCCTTGCAAAATATTTTAGAAATAGAAATTTTTTATTGTTGGGGCATTGATTTCATAAGTCCTTTCCCATCATCGTTATCAAATGAATATATCTTGGTGGTTGTTGTCTATGTTTCTAGATGGGTAGAAGCATTAGGAACACCAAAAGCGGATGAAAAAATAGTTATAAAATTTTTGAAATAGAATATTTTTACCTGCTTTAGAACATCAAGAGTACTCATAAGTGATGGAGGATCTCATTTTGTAAACTTCCAATTATGCAAGGTTAATTTTATAATGTTAGACATAAGGTAGAGTCACCTTATCACCCACAAACCAATGGACAAGCTGAAGTATCCAACAGAGAGTTGAAAAGAATTCTAGAAAAGACAGTCTCTTCCTCAAGTAAAAATTGGTCACAAAAGTTGGATGATACTTTATGGGCATATAGAAAATCATTTAAATCACCAATAGGCCAAACTCCATACCAACTACTTTATGGAAAAGCTTGTCATTTACCGGTTGAATTGGAGCATAAAGCCTATTGGGCACTTAAGTTTTTAAATTTTGACTCGAGTGATGCAGGAACAAAACGAAGGAATCAATTACACCAATTAGAGGAAATGAAGTTCCAAACCTATGAATCTTCAAGATTGTATAAAGAAAAGGCTAAAAAGTGCCATGACTATAAGACATGAAGAAAATATTTCTATAAAGTTCAGAAGGTACTCTTATTTAATTCAAGATCAAAACTGCTTCTGGGAAAATTCAAGACCAGATGGTCAGAGCCATTTGTAATAAAAGATGTAAAAGAATATGGAGCAGTTGAATTGAAAGATCCAAAGTCTCAAATGACTTGGACAGATGTTAAAACCTTACTTGGGTGATAAATCAGACTCCATCATCGAAATTGCATCAGAATAACCTCTACAGATGGAACAGGCATCAAGCTATTGATGTTAAACAAGCGCTTGCTCGGAGGCAACCCTGTAGTTCATTAGTTTTGAATTTCTTTTTAATTTATGTTATGTTTTATTTTTAATTAAGTTTATATTTAGTAATATGTTATTTCTCTTTTAGAAAATTTCATATGCATCAAACATCTCCTTAAAACCAATTTTTCCATTGACTTGAGGACAATCCATCATTTAAAGAGGGGGACATGGTTTAATGCATATGAAAAATTTTAAAGAAAGTTAATAGTGTATACAATATTGTATAGTTATTTAGAAAGTAATTTGGTTGTCCATAAATTCAAAAAAAAAATCAAAACCGAAATCAAAGTGGCTAAAAGAAATAAATTTCGCATGATTAGAAATTGCTAAGCATATCTTGACTTAAGCTTTTATTGAGCAAAATAAGATATATGCTAGACCTTTTGTGAAAACATCACATAATGACATAACTTGAAATTTTTTGCAAATGGAATTTAAACTTTTGTAACATAATCTTTGCAAACATTTTTTTTAAATCAAGAGTGTAAATCCGCACCAAGTGAGAGAGTGAGCCAAACACGTGAGGATCAAAATTAAATCATCATTTGATTTGTCTAATTATACTTGTTTGACTCTTTAAATCTCTTAATTGCCTAAAATTGGTAGGAAGTGATCAAAGCATGTTATTTCTTTAGTTGAACCAAATGGCCAAAAATTCTAACCACAAATTAGAATTATCCTTTGATAAGCCCCTTTGAGCCGAACAAAGTAAATCAATTTTTCAAATTATCCCATGAAACTGAAATTGAAAACAATGTTCAAAGAGAGCATTAAATTTTGAAAAATGTGTTTGAAAGAATCAAGTTGGGGGAGAAATTGGTAGACTTGGCTTCTAAGCTTCTTAAAAAGAAAAAAGAAAATATTTCTCAATCTCTTTACAAAAACAACAAAAAGTTGTAACAGAAAGTGAAAAGCAAGAAGAGATTGAGAAATACAAAGAAAAGTCAAAAAGAAGCCGAGGTTCAAAAAGCTAAGAGGTTGGAAAAGAAAATTATGAGAAAAAATACAGTGAAATGCTTCATTGAGAAAAGTTTACCAAATGCTTTTTTTTTACTTAAACTTAAACTCATTATCTAGAAAACTCATGATTATCTAAACCAAGCCTCATTACAACCGAAAACAAGACCTTAGTGATCATTGATTGATTATGCAATTTAAGAGAATAGGTGAGACAAAGAACAAGTTCAAATTACTACAATCAAATGGCGTGGAAATTTTGAACTTGTGTGCAAAATCACTTTTTAATTGAAAAATATTTGCTAACAAAAGCATACATTTCAAGTTTGAAGCATTATGTGTAAAAAAAATCACAAATCATGAAAAATCTCATTGAAAACAATTTTTTATCATGCTTAAAGAAATTTAAAATCATGACAATCATATCTTAAGAATTAGCCAAAATTTTGATTTCGGATGTGCTTTATTAATTGTTTGAGGACAAACAAAGTCTTAAGTTGGGGGGATTTGATAAGTGTCAAAAAATGCCAAAATTTCATACACTTGTTATGGCACTTATCCTTGGCAAAATTGAGAAAACCAACTTAAGTCAACACTTTTTGGATAAAATATCACAATCTTGTATATATGCTTTGTGTATTTTTTTGTAGGATTTTGATGAAAAAGAGAGAATAAATCAAATGCAAATAAAATGCTTAAAAGAGTCGAAAATGATCCACACATGACATGCATAAGCTTGACATGGCAAGCTATGTGCTTAGCCTTAAGCATGACTCAACAAGACTTGGCCTATGTGGAAAAATGTGGAGTCAACTTGAAGTTGATCACTAAGCAGCTTAGCTTGGACCAAGCCCACGCCTAGCTGACTGGATCTAACTTGGCACGGTCAGACCCAACCCGGCAGGTTAGAACACAAGTCTGGCACAAGCCAACCTGCTCAAGTAGACAGCGTAGCAGAGCACCTGGACCGCCCAGCTCGGAACCACCTGACCATATCAGCAAGCACCAGGCCACATCACCATCAGCAAGGTCAAAGCTGCTCAAGCAGGTAGTTGAGAGGTGCCACATAAGCGCCTAGCGGTTTGCACCCAGAAACTTGGTCAAGTTGACTTACCCACCAAGCAATTGTGACATCATGCATGACCTCGCTCCAAGTAGCCTCCATAGGCATTTTCAGAGGTATCTCACAATAGTTGGGCCAGTAGCTCACAACTAGCTAGGGTGAGTCTGTCTCAAGCAAGTGACTAAGTTGCTTGGCCATGACCAAACCCATGCTGAAGGGTTTGGTCAGCAGCTTGGCGGTGGGAGAGAGCATCTTGGTGGTTGACATATACTCCTATAAATTGGAGGCACCTCAAAGGCAAAAATACATTCATACACATTCAACAATTTACATTCTCTCATACACTTCCTTTCCACTCTCTCTAAACCGAATTTTTCACTTCTTCTTGTAATTTTCTTGGAGAATTTCTACTCCAAAGTAGTTTAGGTAAGTTTATTTTGTATTTTCTTTCTTAATTCAAGTGGAGAAAGAAGATGGCAAATGAGATAGAAAAATATAATTTTGTAATCTCATTTCGGTCCAAAAAGCATCTCATCCTTGGATAGATGGCTCATTCTCCTAGAAATTGACTTGGATTATGGTGTAATTTCTTCTCTTTAATTTATCATCTTTTGAAGTCAAGTCATTTCAAGTTATTACATTTTGTTAAGTTTTGATTCTTTATCAAGTTCTTAATGCAGTTTTAGCTTGATCACCTAAAACTTGATTTAAAGATTCAATAATGCTTCTTCTTAAAGTGTTGACAAGTAAACTAAAAAGTATAACCTACACCTTAGTTCACTTGCCACATCAAGCATCTATTTTAGGCAACTTATGTTCAAGGCTAGATAAAGTTAATGGTGCCTGAAGTAGGGTGTGACAACCTACTCCGACGAGTGACACTTAACTATTATTTAGTGTATTACATAAGGTTTGAAAATCATCTTATCATTCTAGAACACTAGATGAAGGATTTAGAAAGGATATGTGGAATTAACCGAAAGTATAACACATAACTTGGAATGTTTTCAAAATCAATTAAGTATAGAATTAATTCCATACTTCCAACCAATTTCCTCCTCGAGAATTTGTGCATATTAGTTGTTTATGCTTATTTATTTACTTGTTAATATTTCATAAAAAATATCAAACAAAAAGATGTTTAAACATTATTAGTAATATAACATGTTTATAATAATGTTCTATTAGGCAATGTATTGTAGTTTGACATAACTCTATACTATACTACAATTGAATCTTGAAAGAGATGCAAATGTAAAATAGTAAAGTGTTAACATATAAATTTTATTTGTTGATAAAGAAAGAAACCTTGAATCAAAGCGCAATTTAATTCATAAATTGTATCTATGTGAAAAGGAAAAATACATAGTTATAATGAGTGATCTAACTACTAACTTTTACTTTCTGTCATTTACTTTCCGCAACTAACATTTACTTTCATTCATTTACATTTTCGTAAGTAACATTTATTTATTGCTTTATTATTTATTATTTATATCAACCCTTCGAAAGAAGTGATACGGTTAAATTATAACTTTATTGCTTTATTTATTTGTTCTTTACCAACATTCCAAGGAAGTAGTTTGGTTTATAAAGGAAAACGAAAATAAATATCACTCATTATCACTTGTGTTAAATTGCTAAATTTATACTATTATATCGTCATTGGAATTTATTCCAACAAAGCCGAGATGGTATGAAATTGTTAATAATTCAATAAAGCTAAGTGTATGATTAAAGGAACATTCTTGAAACCATTATATATGCGTTGGAATTTATTCCAACAAAGTCGAGATGGCGAGCAAAGAATCGACCTTTCATTAAATAAATCAATCAGAAACTTGCCTTATCTAGCAAGAAAACTCTTTCAACACTAATTGTGAATTGTATTGGTATATATGTTACTAAATTTTTATATTGTTATTAGTTGTGAATTGAACTCTTAGATATGTTATTGATTGTGAATTGTAATATTATATATGTAGTCATTTATTTTTTTCTTCCTAAATTACATATTTTTTATATATGTTATTAGTTTCAATTTGTTTACTTATCTATTTATGATTTATATTTTCTAAGAATAATATTAATAGTAATAATGCTTTTTAATTTATGGACAACCAATGACTCATGAAATACATTTTAAAAATAGAAGACAAAAATCATGGAACCAAACCAAACCATTCAATACCAATTTGGTTGGGTTCCTACTAAAAAACTGATAGTTAATTGATATGAACTAAACCGTATCTTTATGTTTGGCATTGAATTGCAAAAAAAATCGAATCAAACCGAAATTTTGTACCCCTATTTTTGAAGATGGAATTTAATGTCCAATATATATTTATGTCTTTCATTTATTTTATCTTTCATGTAACTTTATTGAAATCTATTAATAGATATTTATTATTATGATTGCATGGACTTTAGATGATAACCAAACTTTATATAAACATGGCCATTTTGAGCACTTTTTACTAAGCTGCTATCTACTATCATGTAAGAACTCATAGTGAGCCACAAGATAATAATAAAACTAGAGTTTTAGCTGTGTACTATTATTAATAAAAAATTAATTTTGAAAGTTTTGCATGCAGTGCCCTTCATCAATCTATATGTTGTCATGTAATTTAACTAATTATATATATATATTTATTAACTTCATTGATATTGCATTTACTTTACACTTAAAAGAATAAGAGTTTCACACAATTCTTAACTAAATTATTTTAATTCTCAAAATGAATCCAAGACAACAACTTAGATCATAAGCCCTTGAGCTTTTTTTAGTTTCTTGTGTAGAGGTATCATAGTTAATATTCCATATTATAATCCAAAGGATTTATTTAATTTTATTTGATTTTTTTAATTGAAATGTTTTGACAACTTATAAAATTAACATTAGATCACAATGGTAAAAAAAATATGAGGCAAAAGAATTTAAGAAATAATTATGTTGATATGGAAGAAATCAAAATCTCATTATATTTTATACATTTATAAATCAAAATAAGAAGTACACGAAACTATGTTTATTTTGCGAGAAAAGTCCAAGTAAAAAAAGCTTTTTCAATATATTATGTACAATAGGTATCAATATTTTTATAATCTTTTGGATGACAACTTTGAAAAACATGGAAAATAAAACTTGCCCATCTCATATTATATAGTAATATGACTTTCCATTTGTCTATTTCAGCCTCAAAATGATTACACCCCAACATTTAGGCAATACAAAATCTTCTAAAAAATAACCTAGGCTTTAACAACCATCATCCACAAATCTTAAAATTGAACAAAATTATATCTTTAATGATTCTTACTTGGTGAACAAACTGCAACCCTAACATTTATGAATAATCATAGAAAGATAGAAGGAATATTAGCAAACAATATCAAGAACTTGATACGAAATAACACAAAAATTATAAGATCTTATTTAATGCTTTCACTATTTGGTCTATCTTTCTTAATCTCAAATTTAGCTTTTATTTTTTTAATTTGATTTTAACTATAAATGCAAATTCTCAGTCACCTATTAACTCACCTTAACGATTTCGAATTTTACTCCGAAGTGAATATTTTTTAGTGGATTTATTATTTCAATCGAACACATGCCCACAAATAAATTAACATAATTATTTACCTTTTATAATTTTGATTTTTGAATGTTAAAATACTTATTCCCAATATCATTAACACACCATGATGTAAAAACCTTACCGTACCGACCGGTGAACCGAAACCCTAACCAGTACTGCATGGTTGTTGTACTGGCAAAGTATCAAAACTGGTGAAAACTGATCGGATTTAGTCAAAACTAGAGAACTGGTGGAAATTTGACAAAATCAGCTGGTTTATACATATATTATTTTTTAATAAAAACACCCTTAAACGACGTCGTTTTAGGGAAGCAAGATTTTCAAAATTTCCAAGCTACACGGTTCATAATTCTTCTACCCTTATTCGATTTTTCTCCTACCACTATATACACTTCTTCAACCCTTCTTCAACAGTTCTAGGCTTCAATCGAGGTATCATCTTCGTCCAGTCCCTTCCATTGTCGTATCATCTTCATTCAAGTCTATTTCTTGTAGAGTTGACGCCATTGCCCACTAAGGTGTGTGTTTACTTCATCTCTCACCTTATATCACCTCTCTCTTTCTTCTTACCTTACATGTTAGAATTTTTAATTTTTGTTGTAAAGTGCTTCTTCCTTAATTGGTTTTTCTATTTGTTCAATTAGTTGATTTGCTAGTTTAGCCCTTTTGGGCTTCTATTTTCATCAATGGAAGATCGGTTAGATTTTGGATTTGTTAAAATTGTTTATCTATGGGAATTCTTAGTAAATTATGAACATGAATTATAAATTTGAGTATCTACCTAGTTAGTTCTTTTATTAAAGGTTTTATATATAAGCGTATATGTCTAGTTTAACCGACATATAGTTAATTACTGAACTAACGTTTAAACCATTATATCATTATACTAGTACTCTAACAGTGACATGTACAGTATTACTTACATCTGTAAATGTAAACATACATCTCAAGTTTCAATGAGTTTGAGGTAAATTTATAAAATAAATTAGTGTGAAGCTTACTCCTCCCTTTGTCCCACTTAAATATGTGTATCATTATATAGATTATTTGCTATTTTATTTTATTTGTATCATACAAATATTTAGAAATAGTTCTCTCATTATAGGTTTTCAGACAATTATGTCGGAATTTTAGGTAATCAATGATCATATATTACCGAATCTTATATGTAAGGTGTTGGTATGACCTTAACATTTCAACAAATATCATTATTTGTACACTAGTATTGTTATTTATTCAACAATTTATCTTTAACTTTATAACTAAAAAAAATGTAAATCTATTAAAAAAATAATTGTATAATTAAAAATTGTTACAAATAATAATCAAAACAATATTATCTTGCCAAATTATCATGTACACACTTTCCACTTTGAAAATTGTTTATTATCATTTCTTTTTTCTTCTTTTTCCAGTCTCCTATCTACATATACACTCTATGATTTAATAACCTCAAACTCGTGTTCAATTTTAGCCTTACTTTTGTATTTGATTAACTTCTCCCTTCCAAGTTATTAGGATCCTATAATTTGACAATAAATTAATTTTGAATTGGGGTGTAAATGATTCATGTTTAAACCGCGAAATTAATGTGGCTGAACCAAACCAACATACAAAACACGGTTCAATGCATTTTCATTATTCAGTTTGGTTTATTTGTTAAGGAACCATTTAAGTTCGGTTCAGTTCATGATTTACAAAATTTTGGAACCATTCGAACTCAATCAAACCACATATTAAATAAATAAATAAATACCATAGAGTATTGTTGTAATGTTTGAACTCTTCAACCAATTTTTTGTGAATTGTAGTGTTATATATGTTGCTAAATTGTTATGTGTTACTACGAAACTAAATTGTTATATAAAGATTGCAATCAAGAAATATGCAAATCAAATTAAGATTAGATAATTTCATATCAATTTTATTGTGTTGCAAATCATTTTGATAAAAATTAATCTTTAGAGATTTGACTTGATGAAAAATTAAATCTTTAGAGATTTGGAATCAAGTAAATTAAGGTTGCAATATGAAAATAAGCAAATCAAATCAAATCAACCAAATTTTAAATCAATTTGATTATGTTGCATTTTTAAACACAAATCTAATTTATTTCCTTTAACCTCCTCTAATCAATTAATGAGAGATATTATTTTCATTAAGCACATATGGTAGATCTTAGTCTATAAATAGAGTGTCTTATTCACCAAATAAGAAAGGACGGAGGTGCACACAAAAGGAATCCATAAAGTACTCATACCACCCAAAACAACATCAAAATCTCCTATACACAATAACCCAAAAAAATCATTCGAAAAAATTCATTCGAGTACCCAACAATTCCAAAAAATATCCAAGAAAGAATTCTAGGAAAAACATTCCATAAGATCTAAGAAAAAACAATTCTGAAGAGGCAAAACAGAAGAGGGAAAGAGGGAAATATTGTAAGAGTTCTGATCTTGTGAGGTGGGTTCATTGCCAATATTGTTGCTCATCCTCATGTAGTCATAACTGTATTGGATCAAAACTACATATCCTAGTGTATAATCCCATGTGGACGAGTTCATTGTAGTTGTTGTATTCTCTCTATTCAAGTCAATCTTTCTCTAACATGCGGCAAGTCCAGTTTCAACATCAAATTAGGTATCTTCTCCATTTGATTTTTTTCATTTTTTTTGTTTTATTTATTCCTACTTAATTATGGCCTTAGCTACAATATAGTTAAATGTCATAGTGAATTTGATCTATTGTACTGATAGTGCCAACTCAAAATTAGACATTTTAACTCTATGTTTATTACAAAAAATTTATCCCCGAGAGGCATTGTCCCATCAATGGATATGTGGTGACTAAAAACTACTTTTAGCCTAAAACTAAATTGTATAAATGGCTTAATGATATGATGTAACATTATCTCTAGGGCGTTGAGCTCAGCAGCGGGAATTCTATGATATGAAAATTACCCTCAGGGTATTGAGCCCATAGAAAGGAGTGCTCTAAGATAAAAATTATCATTAGCGGGTTGAATGTATTGACGATCATGCTCTAAATAAAATTTATCTCTAGGTTGTTGAATCCATAGACGAGTATGATATGAAATTAGTCGTCATTATAGCACAAGAACATCATAGTGCAATGACATCCTTATAGCACTCAGGCATGGTCATTTTTTAGGGATAAAAAGTCCCAATTTACAAATGATGAGAGATAAAAGTTAGGTTATGCTTCCCATGTCCAAAATAAGGCTCACCTACGAGGTTTTGGATAGTCTAGAAGTTACAACCCTATGGTGAAATACTATGTCATGGTTAAACTGAACTCTATAGAGGCTCTATACTTCTAGGTCACTAGACTACATCCAATCTCAAAAGAAAGGAAACCAAATTCAAAAGGTTAGGAACTTGAAGAATCTAGCCCCTCAAACTCCTAACTCTCTATACCGAGAACAATCTGGATTGTCCAACATGCTAACACCATAGAGACATGTGAAGAAGAGCCTTCTCTTTGACCTTGGTTGTATTTTGATGAAGACACCAACATCAACAAAAATATGAAAAATGATTGAAGAGTTTATGCATGGAAAGTAAACGGCACACATTACTAGATAAGACTTTAATTGCTTTCTAGATTAAGTCCAAATTCTTACTTAGTCCATTTACTACTCTATATCTTAAATTTCTTCAGGATACTTTTCAAAACATTTCCATAAACTTAAATGTGGACAGAAATAAGTTACAAGGGTTTAAAAATAAATTTTTATAAAATCGAGTAAAAGGCTACCTGAAATAGAGTAACAAATTACTTGAAATAGAGTAATAGGTTACCTAAACAGAGTAATAGGTTACCTAAAACAGAGTAATAGGTTAAGTGACTAGAAAAGAAGGGAGATTAAATGATTACTGAATTTGAGTAACTCATTTCGCTATTAGACATTAAGAGTAAGTAATTGATAAGTACGATTGAGTAATTGATTACCCAATGTGGTTAATGCAGTTTTGAATTTGAAACTGAACTAGCATCTTCCCTAACGAATTAATGTCTTTCTAAACTATCGTACCTCTAGAAAGTATTTGGGAAGCTCTTGAAATTATATATAAACTATCATAATCCTCATAAACAAAACACACAATTTCCTACGACTTGAATCACATTTTCAATCATATCTTGGTATTCAAGTAAACTTAGTTTTGTACAAAACTTATCTGCATTTTTACAAGTCTAAAAAACTTAGAGAAAATTAAGATGTTGAATGTGATTGTCTTACAAGGATCCATATCAAACGTATTTGGGTATTAGTGATCTCCAGTCATATTTAGACTTCTTCATTCTTACTACAAAGAAGAATTATCATAGGGTTTGTTTGGTGAGTGAAAATTATGAAACAAGGAAAGTGTTGTACTTTCTTGTTTGAGGAAATTTGAGTGATTGACTTGAATGAATCTTGAGCTGAGATTTGAAAAGTGATACTGAAAATACATACTGAAAAGGTGAAGGTGAACTAGGATACATGTTGGTGTGAATTTCTCTATCCACTACTCTTTTCACTTCTGCAGTATTTTTTATCTTTAGACTTTTGTAACATCTTGTTTTTGCAACTAAGAACTTAGGACTTTATCATAAAAATATGGTGAACGTTTATAGAAATTTAAATTGATGCATGTTAGAAAAACATATTAGATTTATAACATTTTGACTAACAATTTCAAAATGTAGAAACATTCATTATTATCTCAACTACAAAAATGAGGCATTACATTCAACTTCAAAACTCAAAACCATGACTAGTATAATTATCTCTTTTGAATTGTGTAACTTTACAAAATCATTAATTTAATCTTATCAACATAATTATAAAATACCTCATATGTGCAAAAAGACTATTTCATAAATATTTGTCATAAAATATGTCTTATACAAAAATCAGTTCAAAAAGATTAGAGGGTTTTTCCTAGACCAGAACAATTAATACCAACTTAGACAAGATATTTAACTATAAACTAGTTAAGTTCTTCTTATCTATATTTCCATCGATGGATATCTATAATGCAATTGCAATAAACCTGAGCATTTACATAGTATAGATAAAATAAAAACAGAAAGGTGAGTAAGAACCAACTATGTTTACCACAGTGCGAAATTACATAAAGAATAACATTAAAGTGACACAACACCTAGCACTAATATAATCAACAAATGTCAAACAAATACAAAGGATGCATGCACTTGGTGTCTTATACAATAGATATTCAAATCCCCTTTAATATATCTATACTGGAATGCTTATTCATATCAACCAACCAATCTTCACCAAAGTGCCTGAAGGCCAAGATCCTTGTGGCAAAGTAACCAGGAGTATATATTTTCAAAACAACGACAAGTAACAATATCAATTATTTTCAATTACCTTTATTAGAGGTACTTACATGGTAAGTCCACTATATTTCAAGAATCCTCTCTACTGGTCATGAAATGTGCAAGGGGGTGTCAGAGAACACTTAGTTTTCATGTAGGACTATCCTGGTTATACGGGTTATAAAATCAAACTCTCACTGGATTGTCCGACTAATAAATTTCTCAAGACTTCTTGACGAACCACTATCATTATTGGCCCTATCCAAATCCTCAATGATATTTTTATCATCATATCTTTCCATTTTCTCCAACTACCTGAATGCAATGCATGCACACTAATAGAAGTAAGCTCATTAAGTATTTCAGTCGAGTTTATCAATTTTTATTTCAACATGTATCACCTAAGTTAATCATCTTAGTTCCAATACATTTTTATCATACCAAGTCTAGTAGACAAGCTCAAGATACTTACTTAGTGATTAAATATCATTGGGTAAAGCACCAAATCTCACTTCACTTTCAAGTGTGTGAATAACCACAAGCTCTCAACAAATCCAATTTTGAAAAATATCACCTAAGTTAGATATCTCAGCCGCAATTTTACTATGCCATGTCTTAGGACGAGCTCAAGATATTAACTTGGTCCAATATTAAAGAACAAAGCCCATATATCACTATACTTTCAAGTACATGATTAAACATAGGGTCTCAACCAACTCCATTACCAATCCTTAACCATCAAGAAAACTTAAGTAAATATATCTTTTACTGAACAAAATATTTTATAGCGATTATCTTCAATTATACATATAACCAAGAACATCTAGTCATTAATAATCTTAATCCTACAAATTAATTGATTTTTCATTCTCACACTTAATATTTATTTGTAATGCCCACATAAAGTCTCTCATGCCCATCACAACTAACTTATGACTTTCTCAAATTCACTAAACCTAAATTTCATACTTATGTATTTTTTAAAACATAAAAATTGCAATCAAACGTAACAATTGCGATCTTAATATTTCCAAAATATAACCTTACCACAAACAATAAAAAATATATAATAACAACAAGCTACAAAAATTACCCAAATACACACAATCAATTATATAACATATAGGTTATAAACAATTATCAATTTATCACTAATACTCACATTAATTCAAATATAATTATTTAAAAATCGTTCATGATGATGTAATATCATAAGCGAGTACCATGCATTATGCTAAATAAAAACAAATTTATAAACATATCTTTACAGAAAACCAAAAATACAAGACTCTATATATCCTCATGAAAAAGATTAAAGAGTCTTACGGGGAAAACATGTTTCCATTGGAGTTCCTAATCTACAAGACTCTCCACCTTAGAGGGCATCAAAGATAAGAACTTCAATGAAATACTCTAAAACCACATTGGTTTTCTCCCTCACCTTAGTTTTGTTATCTCAAAAATTCAACATGGTTTCACCATGAGTGTCACTGCTAGCATCCACTTAACTCAAATGTTACTTCATCAACTAATGACCAAATCACTATCAATCTAAAAAGACTCAAAACACTTTAACATATCATAGAAAAGACATAAAAACAATGTTACACATTTATCAAAACCAATTTCATCTCCTTTAAAAGAAATATTCAAGTAAGACAAAGTTTAACAAATAAAAAACAAATAAACAAATCAACAAGAGGGTCACCTAGAGTGATGATGGAATGTCATAATAGTTGACAATTTATGATTGAGAATGGTGGAACATGCATGCCCAACGAGAGAGGGACTAAGCTTTACCATAAGTATAAATTTTTATTTATACATTTAGGATATGTAGATGTCATATGTGTGTAAGACATAGATGGAGTGTGAATATTAGGTAGAAGAAAACATGTGTCTAGAGATAGAACAGTTATAAGATGGATTCGAGGGGTTAATGCTAATTGTTATTTTCATTCTGAAGAAGGTATGCAACAAATTTAATAATAGTAATTAGTGGTAGTAGGATAATCACGTCCAAGGTATAAGGGATTAGATTATTAAAGAAAAGAATAAGATAGACCAAAAGGGTGATAAGATGATTGACACATAGATATGGATAAGAATTGTTAGGGCAACTCACCATAAGAAAATAAATACAAAAATATATATAATTAGATAAGTATTTGTAACATTTTTCAAACAAAAGTAACTCTTATAAGATAAAGATCCTTTGATTTCATCCTCATCTTTTTTCATCAAAATCAACACATGCGTAGAAGAAGGAGAAGGAGAAGGAGAAGGGGGAGGAGGGAGGAGGAGGGGGGAGGAGGGGGAGGATAAGAAGAAGGATGAGAAGGAGAAGGAAAAGAAGGAAAAGAAGGATAAGGATAAGGAGAAGCAGGAGGAGGAGGAGGAGAAGGAGAAGGAGAAGGAGAAGAAGCAGGAGAAGAAGAATAAGAAGGAGAAGAATAAGAAGGATAAGAAGAAGAAGAAGGAGAAGGAGAAGCCGGAAAAGGAGAAGGAGGAGGAGGAGGAGGAGGAGGAGAAGGTTATACTTATATCTTTACTTGATTTTAATTGTAGACCTCCTACCAAACAAACACAAAGATTACGGTTATTACGTGTTGAACTTCATGAAGGAGATCATTCAGCAATGGTTAGCTCCAGTCAAGTTTGGTGGAGGTTCATATATAGATAATTGTGTGCATATGTTTTGGTGTATGTAATGTATGTTTTGGTTTATATTGAAACAGTATAGTGTAATGTTCAATATATATATATATAGACCTGTTTTAAAAATCACTTGTGTTCATTTAGTTATTTTGTTTAATATCTTTTGTTGTTGTTTTATTTCTAGTTGTCCTGTTTCTAGTTGTTCAATATGCATTCAGGTTGATTTTCTGTTCTCGTTGTTTTGTTTCTAAATTTTCAATATGCTTTCAGGTTGATTTTTTTTTGTGTGTGGTTAATGGTATATAATTAAGAACTATGAACTTCAACAGCGCGTATGTAAATGTGTGTTGTTGTATATATGAACATCGAGTATTCAATAGCACTCATTCACAAGTGCACTGTGGAATTGAACATATACAATGGCGCTTATTTAAATGTGTGTTGTTGATTTAAAAAGTTATATCGCGCATCATCTAATGTGAGATGTTGAATACATAATGCTCATATAATTTCGCTAACTTCAGTTTTTAGAGAAGCAAGCCAAGAGTTTCAAGATCAAATGGCTCTTTTAAAGGAATTTAATCATGTTTAAGGAGGCAAGTCAAGGGTTTTCAAAGAATAACAGCGTAACAGTAAATGAAGGGTTTCAGGAATTTAGTGTAAAAGATGAGTATTTTTGCTTGCTTGCCTAGCAAGCTTCACTCGGAAAATGAGATGAATTCTTCGGCGAAACATTCGCGATAATACCATGCCCGAGTATTGTCGGATAATACTAGGCTGGATATTAGAATCTTCTGATAACGGTTAGAATTTCGGAATACCGAATTCGAAGTGAAAAATATTTAGAAATTCATTTTGGACAAACTTGATGTCTATCTTGACTTGAAATAATATTTCGAAGTCAACAGCGCAAATTCGATTTCGAGCTATAGAACTCAAAATCACGCTGCGAATTTGGGCCCGACAACAGTCCAAAAACATTCCATCACAGGAAATTGCAAAACTTTGCCACAAAGTAGGAAATCACAAAACAAGACTAACAAACAAGTACGGTTTAGCCTAAATCATTACCGATTAATTTCTAAAAATTATTATTTGCTAAAATAAATAATTAATAAAATATATCGAATTCTCATGGTGTTACAAATTGGATGTCCTCATGAAATGGTTCAATGACTTTGAACATTCAATGAAACTGAAGGAAGTTGAGTGACATCAACAAGTTGTTGGCAATGTTCCTTCTAGCATCAATGAGAGTTCCACACATGCTCCTCACAACTTTCTCATTCTCATTCATGATGTAATGTAATTAACTAATTTTAATTTATTTGCATTTATTTTAATTCTAATCGCAAACTAATTATATGTTTTAACTAACATATAAGGAATCAATACTTGCAAATTTTACATCGATATCCCATCTAGGCACGTAGTGGGTGTTGGTAAAGTGCACAACTCAGCAGATGTTATGTTGCATAATACACATATCCCATCCCTTCATATGAAGGTCTCAATTGATGTTGCAATCGGCGATGATGCATTCTTCCAATTCCTCTCGATGAGGATATCCTAATAGTGGGAGGGGCTATAGGCACTTATGTGGCTTGGCCAATAGAACTTATACATGTAGTTCCTTCTAAGGTATGATTTTCACCTTATGTTCACTCATATTATATATATTTTGATTTGTAATTGATATGTTTTGAATTAATTATTTCAATAAAATGTACACTCCAGACCTAGTGAAAAGGAGTTATATGGCTCAATAAAACATCTATCGAAAAAGGCCAAGGTGGTGAAGTCTAAGGTTAGCAAACTAAAAACTAAGCTGCCAAAATCTATTGAGTCATCTTCGGGGGATGTGAGCTCCAAAAAGACCAACTACTATACTGAGTTGTTTGAGCATATAAAGCAATTGGGAGAGGGTGATGTAATGATTATATCATTTCCCAAGGAAATCTTCGGGAATGATATCCAAGAATTCATTAGCATTAATGAAGTCCGGGATGTATATGTATATGACTGGATATGTGCAACTGTTGTATGTGTATATATGAGGTAAATTATGTTTTCTTAACTTCCCGCTTTTGCATTTATTTGTTGGTGTTATAATTAACTAACGTTTATATTATATATTAGGTATTTGTATGACAATTTCACTTTGGAAGATAAAACGAAGGAGATATTCTTATATCCACATGTTACCACTTTGGTGATGAGTAGTTGTGATAAAACAAAGATCGGGGAGCAGACAAAACATGTTGCAAATACTCTCATCAATTATAGAGAAGCCGCGGATTTATTTTTTGCACCTTTTAATCTCGGGTGAGCATTTTTTAATTGTCTTTTGTATGTTTGTCTTTAGTATGTCTGTGCTTAACATTTCCTAACCATGTGCATATGTTTTGTTAGGAAACATTGGATTTTGCTTGTCATTAATTGGATCGAAGAAGAAGTATAATAATTTGACTCATTGAAATATGGTGATCCGAACAAGTACACCGCTATGAGAGAAAATTTTACTAGGTAAGTGAACTACTCATTTAAACTTTCTAATTTTAGGTACACATTCATTTTCCTAGCTTTTTTGTAATTAAGTACATTTTCTATTGCTTAAGGTTGCAAATTTACATAGCTCATGTTCATTCTAGATTTACATCGTCTAACGTCAAATGGTCTCGTATAAAGGTATTTACACAAATCATCTCAAACAATTACATGTATAGTGTATTCATATTTCAATTAAGGTTATACTTATATGTTTACTTGATTTTAATTGTAGACCTCCTACCAAACAAACAAAAAGATTACGGCTATTACGTGTTGAACTTCATGAAGGAGATCATTCAGCAATGGTTAGCTCCAGTCAAGTTTGGTGGAGGTTCATATATAGATAATTGTGTGCATATGTTTTGGTGTATGTAATGTATGTTTTGGTTTATATTGAAACAGTATAGTGTAATGTTCAATATATATATATATAGACCTGTTTTAAAAATCACTTGTGTTCATTTAGTTATTTTGTTTAATATCTTTTGTTGTTGTTTTATTTCTAGTTGTCATGTTTCTAGTTGTTCAATATGCATTCAGGTTGATTTTCTGTTCTCATTGTTTTGTTTCTAAATGTTCAATATGCATTCAGGTTGATTTTTTGTTGTGTGTGGTTAATTGTATATAATTAAGAACTATGATCTTCAACGGCGCTTATGTAAATGTGTGTTGTTGTATATATGAACATCGAGTATACAATAGCACTCATTCACAAGTGCACTGTGGAATTGAACATATACAACAGCGCTTATTTAAATGTGTGTTGTTGATTTAATAAGTTATACCACGCATCATCTAATGTGAGATATTGAATACTTAATGCTCATATAATTTCCCTAAATCTATTCCACAACGCTTATGCAAAAAAACATTGTTGAAGTGCAACAATTTAGCATGTGCACACAACACTATCAGTCTTTAGTTAATTGTCATTATTTCCTTCATTATTAATTCTTAAATTGTATGTTTTATATGATTTGAATTTACCATTAAGAATACAATTATTTAATTGTTTTATATATTTAATTAATTATTATTAATCGAATGTCATAATGTCATTATTAATTTGAATGTCATTAAAAATAATTAATTAATTCTCATTATTTGAATGAAAAGCATATATATTCAACAACGTCCCCTACTAAAGATGTTGTTGATATGATATCTTCTAGAGCACTTTGTTTAATGTGTAATGTGGAATACTTACATTTTATCTTCATTATAATTGAATGGGATATCTTCAACAATACTTTTTGTAGATAACGATGTTCATTATATATCTTGTACAGTGCTCTCGTTAATAAGCATTGTTGAAGGTACAATCAGACCCTAAAAATGAAAACTTTCCTGTATTCACACACATTCGACAATCCCAAAACTCATTTATTCAGCAATGGAACTCATTTAATAAGCAATGTTATGCATATTGAAAAAAATGTATTTAAAAGTCTCTTTGATATCTTACTCAATGTCCCTAATGAGACCAAAGATGACTTGAATGCAAGCTTAGACTTGGTTAGTATGAGAATAAAAAAGGAATTGGGGTTGATAATGAAAGGAAAATGTATGTATCTACCTCTAGCAGCTTATGCTTTGTCGAGGAAGGAGAAAATGGAATTTTGTAAATTTATTCATGTTGTTATAGTTCCATAGTGATATTCTTCCAACATTCAAAACCTCCTATCAACGAAAGACCTCAAGTTAAAAGGTCTTAAATCTCATTATTGTCATGTACTTATGGAGCATTTCTTGTCTATTGGAATACGGCCTATTCTACTTAAAAAATCAAGGAAAATTGTAGCAAAGTGATTGACCCTAAGAAATTACCTACATTGCAATGATAAATTATTTTAACTTTGTGTGAGCTTGAAATATATTTCTCACCTTCTTTTTTGACATAATGGTTCATCTAAGCATTCATCTTGTTCAAGATATACAACCATATGGTCCTTCCAATATGAGATGGATGTATCCTTTTGAGCATTATATGAAGATATTAAAAGGATATATGAATAACTAAATAAGACCAGATGGTTGTATTATTGAGCGGTATATTGTTGAAGAAGCTTTTGATTTTTGTATCGGATACCTTATCAATGGTGATTTCATAGGCATTCCAAAACCTCGGTACGCAAAAAGAACATTTAGCAAAGGGATTACTAGGAATCAAATATTGATCATATCAGATACGCAAAAAGAACATTTAACAAGATGATCAAAGTAAAATACAAAATAGTGGGGTGACTATTGTTGCTCGAATTTACATATGTCAAGTGAAAAAGATAGAAACCCAACATAAGTGAATATGTCGTACTTTGGGGTCATTGAACAAATATGGGAATTTGATTACACAATGTTTTGGTTGTCGTTTTTTTGTTATATGTGGGTTGATGAAAACAATAGTTTTCGAGTTTATGAGTTAGAGTTCATGCAGGTGGATCTTAATAGGTCAGGATATACAGATAAGTCATTTATTCTAGCATCACAGGTTCAACAAGTATTTTATGTTAGTGACTCAGCTCATATAAATTGGTTCATTGTTCTTTTAACTAACAAAATAATCATCAATAATATTGATGACCAAGACTATGAAGAAATTGATGCTGAAGATGATCCTTTTTTGGGAAATCACAGTCGTGTGAGAGCAGACCAACTACAGAAGATAATTTATTTACAAGAGATGATCATAGTGAGGGGCTTTGGGTGATTCAATATGTTCCTCTAAACAATGATATTACAATCCAAAAACAATCAAAGAAAAGGAAAAAGTATATGCATGTCTTTATATAATTATTGCATAATTTTATTTGTCTGTAATTTGCATATATTGTACTTATATTATTTGTTTGTAATTTTATCTACTCTGCCAAAACATAATTTGCAAGACATTGTTTGTTACTAATTTGTATTGCATTGATGTTAATAATACAAACTTATGGTCGGTAATTTTATCTACTCTAAACAATGGTTGTGTTGTTGATAAATGTATTTGCAGGTATTAATGTTTGCAAATCAAATGCGCATGCTAGGGTAAGCTCTGGCAAGCATTGTTGTATTTATACAATACAACAATGCTCATTATAGGCAACACTTTTGTATGTAAACAATACAACATACCTAATTATAGGTTGTGTTGTTGTATATATACAATACAACAGCGCACATAATAGACAGTGTTGTTGTATATGATTAATACAATAACGCACATTATAGACATTGTTGTTGTATATGATTAATACAACAACGCTCGTTTTAACTGGCGATGGTATATATTTGTGCTATTAAGAATATTTATGAATAATACAACAGCGTTCCATATAGCATGTGATGTTATATTTATGAAATATATAACAGCATTCATTGGAGGTGGCGTTATTGTATGTATGACATACAACAACGCATGCAAAAGTGGTGTTAATCATACCTATATACTACTATGCTCACATAGAAAGCGCCTAAAAGCATTGTTATATATCTAAAATGCACGTTGTTGAACTTCAACTCTAGCGTAGTGAATATGATATATAAATTAAACAATTGTTGTATAAATTATATATTAAATATATATAAGCATTTGCAGTATCTTATGGATATAAAGAGATAAAGGTAAAAATGCATGATATTATATTTATGATTATTTTACTATAACTATTATGATAATTATAATGAATTTAATCTGTTGGTGCAGCGGAAGCGATCGTTGCGCAGCATTGGCCACAAGCAATCAAATCAAGGCATAGAATAAATATAAGAGAAGAAAAGAGGGAATTTGTTAACGGGGTTCAACCAATTGTGCCTACGTCCCCGGGAGCGCTGAACAGCTACCAAGATATTATTAGAAAATAAGGATTACAAACCCTAGCACACCCATGGGCCAACCTGCCCATGGGGTGTTTCTATTAGGTGATTATATCTAGTGCACATTATAACAAGGGACTTGAGTCCAATATATAACATTGATATTCTACTCTATTCTAATTCTAGACAATGTGGGACTTCATATAATAACATATTTCAAACATCCCCAACAATCTCCACCTTGATTGAAATAGACGAATATCTCGCTCCTTAGGAAATCTACACAAGAATCTCCACCTTAGCGAATATATGACTCCACCTTGTTCAATGCCTAATTCTCTTTAATTGCTCCCATACAACATAGACCTTCTGAGTATCATTGACGATGTTATCAAGAACCTAGCTCTCCAAACTTATAGTGCAGCTTCCTGTACCGCCATCAAATGGAACACGCCGCCTAGCCACCTATTGCTAGGGAGTCTTTCGATATAGTGGAACTTCTACACAAAAGTTCACC
>NW_017717960.1:0-29134 GCF_001865875.1 Lupinus angustifolius
CATACTCCACCATAAGAAGTATACCCACAACACACCCTGCGTCAATGCTAACTAATGTCTGTGTCACATCCTTGCATCCAAGCCAATGCCCATGTCACACCTCTGCATATCTACCAATGCTCGTGTTACAACTAGCATCAAAGCCAATGCCCATGTCACATCCTACATCAAAGTCAGCCATCGCCCTTGTGCTTTTGTGGATCTGCTAACAATTAATATTTTTCACTATGACGTCTCACACACGCCATTACGATATTCTCTTTCTCATCTTCAATGAGAACATTCTCTCAACATCTAGAGAGATATTGTCAGCATCTAACTCAACACCTTTGTCTCTATCTCCACCTTGATCCTAACTCAATACATGAACTTATGGGGTTCTGGATCAACACATACATTCCCCAAAATACAATTCCGCCATGTTTCCTTCTCCTTCAACTCATCTACTCTATCTTTACCATTACCTTTGACACACCTTGTCTAGCCATCACGCCTTCACCCTCTTTAGCCATTATGTGACGTGTGGGTTAAGAGCCATCTACCAATTGGCTCTGGTACCAATTGTTGGTGCAGCGGAAGCGATCGTTGCGCAGCATTGGCCACAAGCAATCAAATAAAGGCATAGAATAAATATAAGAGAAGAAACGAGGGAATTTGTTAACGGGGTTCAGCCAATTGTGCCTATGTCCCCGGGAGCGCTGAACGGCTACCAAGATATTATTAGAGAATAAGGATTACAAACCCTAGCACACCCATGGGCCCACCTGCCCATGGGGTGTTTCTATTAGGTGATTATATCTGGTGCACATTATAACAAGGGACTTGAGTCCAATATATAACATTGATATTCTACTCTATTCTAATTCTAGACAATGTGGGACTTCATATAATAACATATTTCAAACATCCCCAACATAATCAATACTTGAAAGAAAGATAATGTTATAATATAAAAAAGAAGAGAGATATTTTGGTAAATTGTTTTCTAAAAGATAAACACACATAAAATATATTTTATGTAAATTCACTATTATTTCAAAAATATGTGAATACTTTAATAATATGATAGAATACTATTTTTATCTTAAAATATACTTTGAACAACATTTTTCAAACAAAACTAATTTTTAGAAGATAAAGATGCACTCGGCTATGAGATAAAATTTAAAATAATATATTTTTAAAAATAATAAAAATTATAAACTTATTGGATAATCATTCAAAGATATGCCGCTCTTCTAAAAATCTTTACTTAAATCCATAATAATAAATCCAACTTTTTTACATACTCATGCATAATACAAAAAATAGAAAATTACTGGTGTTACAACTTTCATTGTATTTCTGATTCTAACAATTTATTACAATCTATCTTGGAGTTAACATGTAACCAATAACTAAATGAAAAACAAAGTCATTCAATATTTTTATTTATAAAAGATGAAAACATGATTATCACATAAGAAAGCCATGTTTAATCATCATTTAAAAAAATTAGGGACCACTAATTTTTTAATTATATATGATAAGTATTTAAAAGTGTTATTTGTCTATGGAGCTATTCAAGTGAGAACAATTCTCATATAAAAATTGTGAGAATAATAAATCTGGGCCTTATAACTCATCATGGATAGTTAGGATTAAAAGTTAGTTATTGGTCACATGATAGTCATTTGCATGTATCTTTTAATTTTAACCATTCAATCAAGATCTAATGGTATATATTAAGTGTTCTCATTTCTCACAATAACACATTGTTCTCACGTGATTAGCTCCCTATTTGTCTATATCTATTATTGTAGTCATTACATCTTGAAAGTAATGAATCGATTTATTTATTTTACTTAAACATTATTACTATTACTAAACATTATTATATTGTTCAATTGATTGCTTAAATCAAAGTATAGCAAAATAAAATATGATAGCAGATTTTCTTACCTGAATGTGCAAGATCTAAGACCAGCTGATGCATTCAAATTAGGAATGCCAACATGCGAGAGGGGACTTGGATAGTGCTTTTTCTTTCTAAACCCATAATATTTGTGGTATCTGTATGGGTAATGAGTATTTGTAGGTACACAACTGGTTTTTAATTTTAGTTATATACTTTGAATAATTAATATGTAAAAATTATTTTTACATTAATATTATAATATTTATATAGTAAATTTATGATGATAATAAAATAGGTTTAATTTATTATGAAATAATAATAAAGTATATAATATATAATCTTAAAATAATAATAAAAACTATAATATATATAAATATTTAATTAAAAACTAAATTTATAAATTTACAGTACCTACAAGGCGGATATCATAAAACGACTTCTCACCCATACACTATTATTGTAGATATTCATTATGTATATTTCTACGGTACCTAAAAATCAGGTTTTTTTTGACATCCCTAATTCGAATGCTAGAGAACAAGCATTTTAAATCCTTTTAAATTTTAACGACTCTAAGAAGTTTTTACTATTTTTAGCTTTTAAAGGTGGTTTTTTTATGTGATCAAACTCCTATTTATAATATGAATTGTTATATCTTTTTTGTACTACTAAGGATATATCTTCACCTTATAGGTAGGAAATAAATTTTGAATTGATATATGTTTTAAAACAAAATAAAATCTCCTATTAGTGGAGATAATTAAAAAAATATTCTCTTTTTAAAACTAAAAACAATCTCGTAATCAAATTACTAATCAGTGATTTTTTTGGTACAAAAAAATTGCCCAAATATTTTTTATAAACCCCTAAACATTAAAAGTTATTGGAAAACTGGTTTTGGGTATAAATTCCATACAAACTATAAAACCCCAAAAATTGTGAATTACCTACACATGGGAAGATAAATAATTATTTTATTTCTATAGAATCGCAAAAAAGAAAAATTTGCATGAAATCTTTATTCTTATTTGATTTGGAAAATGAAAATCATTAAAACTTTGACAGCTCTTTTTTATATAATATCCTCATTAAAATTTTAATAAGTAGCTATTTCAAAGTTGAAACCCTTTCAAAATTTGTTTAAAAATAGAGAACGAAAATAGGGTGATTATTGGTTATTATTGAGCCAACAATCATCAATTAAATCTTTTTAACACCACTTTTTATTTATATTTTGGGAAAGACGAAATTGAGAAGAAAATTGCACATATTCTTCAAATTGAATCCTTCCATAATTTGGCCATTGAGCGACAAAAATGTTATTTAAGATACAAACACAAAAAATGGATAATCATTAAACATTATTGAGCCAATAATTACTCATTAAAAAATTTAACACATTTTTTTTATTGGGAAAACGAAAATTTGAGGAAAAATAATATGAAAATAAATCTCCATATTGATGATCCGATTAAGTGTTCAATTAAAATATTTTTCATGATTTTTATTTCTACATAAAAATGTTGGAAATTTGAATTAAAAGTTGTAATAATTTTTTTAAATTATTTTATGCTTTTTTTTGGGTTGGATAAATTGGATGATTACAATATTAATTTTACACTTAAATAGACTATGGGACTACATATTATTTTTGTCAAGCTTTGTAGCAAAAGTCCAAACATATAGTTAATGTTATGGAGCTAGTTCACACTACAAAAGCACTTATTCAGAGGGATGGTTGTTGACAAAAATTATTGAAAACTATTACATTATTTTGTGAGTGACATAACATTTATATTTCTGATTTTAATAATGTTTATATAGTACTTGAAGAGTGTGCTCGTCATCAAAATGATCACATCACATTTGAGCATCATTATAGAGTGAACATATTTCTAATTATAATTGATAAGCAGTTGCAAGAGTTTAATCGCAAGTTCACGGATAAAACAATGGAGTTTTTAACTCTTTGTACTAGTGTGATCCTAAGATGTTTATAAAGCATTTAGCATTGATACTATATATTCTTGTGCAATAATAATGTCCTATGTATTTCATTGGGTAAGATAAAATTAGCTTGAGATATCAACTTCAACATTTTATTCTTGATGTCATTAGCCATTCATATTTAAATAACCTTTCAACCATCTTTGAATTAAGTGCAGTTTTGACAAAAATGGGGAAGTTGAATGCATATTACACGTTTGATGAGTTATTCGTCTTATCTTATTTGTTCTAGATTCTACACATAAAACATAAAGATCACTTTCAGCAATGAAGACAATCAAAACAAGATTATATTGTAAAATGTAAGATAAATTTCTTGCAGACCATAATGATTTATATTGAAGAGGAAATAGTTGAAACTTTTATCTATCCATTATTATCGATTAGTTTAAGTCTTTAAAAGAATGAAAAACTGTATTTTAAATGAATCAATATTTTCTTAACATATTTAGTTATTAATTAATATTATTTAGAATTGTTATATTATTTTAAAATTTTGAAGCAATTATGTATATTTCTTTATACTTTTAGGAAAGGCATAAATTAATGTGCCATTTTGAGTTAACAGGTGGGTAGCGAAGATTTATATTTAGAAGGTTGACTAATATCTTTTACAATTGTAGGTACTGAATGGGTGAAGAGGATGAAGACGACATCAACCAATTAGGTGTGTGTGGATTAGAAGTTTTGTTACAAATTGTAAGCACCTAAAATTTTCTTCTCATTGTTATTCAGTAAAAGTTCAACAATATAACGTGGTAAAGTCTTAAATGCTCAATTGTGGTTGAAGTTGAACCAAGATAACTGAGGTAGACCGGTGTGGTAAAAGACAACAACCCTACCTATTCACAAATTGCAAGACTTCGCATCTTCCATTTAATTCATAAATATGCTTCAACTCACATGCCCATTTAACCTTTTAAGAAAACCATACAAAGCATAAATATGAAGATTAAAGTCATCAATCATCACAAAAGAGAATAAGTTCAACTAAGTAAATATATTTCAAGAACAAAGCTTGTTGGTCTGTCATCTAGCTATTGTTTTCTACATTGCATTTCTAATGGCAGAAAGAGCATAATCTTTGAGGAAGTGTTTACAATAATTTTAAGATAACACTAACAGAGCCACTCAAATAATTGCCAAGAGAATGAGATACAGTTATAACTAGTTGGAGCTCCTTTCAACAGACATAAAAATGCAACCAAGCTCTGTACATAGCAAATAGCTTATCCACTTTAGCTTATGCATGGATTTCAGGACTCTCGGTAATTAGTCAGATCAAATGTGAGAGTTCTTGAACAGCTGCAATAAGCAAAATCATTATGTTAACTATGAGATTAATGCCATATTATGGTATGATAATAACTATTGAGGCTTACCCTCTTTCGGAGTCCCTGTAAACCCCAACTAATGCTTCGGCTTTGTCGTAAAAGCTGTCTTTAAGTGATATCACAATACTCTGAAAACCATTGCCACCTTCAGCATCCTGACTAGTCCTTGCTCCTTCACAAGACTTTGTACGAATAAATCCAGCAACCTTGGCGACATTCAAGTTGTCCAATGCAGCATCAACTTCATCCAATATGAAAAATGGTGAAGGCTTATAACTGAAACAAGCAAGGAACCATGTTAATGGAACATGCAGATCAAATATCAGCGAAATTGCTATGAGCTAGATGTGTCCATAGTAGTTGAAACATTCTTATTCAGATCCAAGTTTTATACATGCTAAAGAAACTTAAAGATCCATACATAAGCATGCACACCGGCATATCGGTAAGGTGTATTTGTTTTTTACAAGTACAAACAACTATGTACCTGTGGATAGAGAATAACAACGCAAGTGCAGCAACAGTCTTTTCCCCACCAGAAAGCTGCTCCATATCACGAAAGCGCTTAGTTGGAGGCATAGCAGTGTACTTGATGCCATGTAGAAATGGATCATCTTCATTTTCTAAGTTCAAGTATGCCGTTCCTCCAAGTGGATGTGTGTTGCTCTTTGTAAGTTGTTTGTAAATTTTATCTATATTACCAGATATATAGTTGAAAGCATCCATGAACAACTCATACCTGCATTAACACATGGAACTTCAGCTTTCCCCAAAGGACATGTAATGCAGCAACAGCAAATATAATTAAATTTCAAATCAAGCTCTAGACCGATGCCAAAACAAAAATCACATCTCTATATTATAAAATATTGTTGGAAATTAAGTTACACATCGCCTACTTCATTGCTTCAGGAATGGTTTAAATACCTATTGGACTACTCCTATCATTGCCAATTGGTTTTGAGATGGAACCTTAACATGGTATTAAAGTCAGGGCCCAACTTCTTTCCGGTTTCATGGGCCAAAAGATGTCATTTAGTTATGGGTCAAAGGTAACCATTCGCTTGGTCTAGCCGCTTATGTGGAGGGGGCATGTTGGAAAGTAAGTCTCACATCGCCTACCTCATTGTCTCTGGAATGGTTTAAATACCTATTGGACTAATCCTCTCATTGACAATTAGTTTTGACATGGAACCTTAACAAATACTAACTTGCTAAAAACATGGATATAAAATTTATCAAGTCATTAAAGCTGTCAAAATAAGCCAATTAAAGAAAACAACAACACAAATAAAAGGTAACGGTTGTGTTACAGTTGATAGTCAACATAAAGCTTTGTCAAATCTCACTATAAAAAAGTAAGATTAAAAAGATTGGCAAGGGGTTTGCATGTAGTAGATTACATGATTGGCAGAAACTTCTGCCCAACCAATTTCCAGACAGCTGAGGGAGTCATAAAGGTTCTTCTGGATTCAATTATGTAATGCCAAATAGTTAATGAAAAAGGGTGGTGTGGCACGGCAACCCCACAAAACGCTATAGCAAAGCAGCCCCAACCGCAGACATGATAGCTAGAATAAAAATACTTCAAAAATTGTTAAACACAAAATTCATACCATAGAAGCTCTTTATATTTTGTACTTGGACAAATGAACAATAAACAAGTTTCGATATTCAAGATTCAAAAAAATAAATTGTCATTCATATTAAACAACTTCCAGTACTAAAAGCATAACCAAATCAGCAAATAAAATGGAAGATAGCTATATTACTAAAGGAGTTACGTCAATTACGCAAAAAAGTACACCTACGCGATGCTACAAAAAATGACTGATTTGGTTAAGAACTCCTCTTAATGTCAATAATTTCATCCATTCCAGTTAAATAATCAGAGTTTAAAAAATCAACTACAATTGCAGGAGTGCTGTTACACCACAGAAAAAACCTTCCCTGTGCAAAAAGATGTAACACTGACTAGTCATGTCATCTAATATCTATGTACAGTCAGATGTTACAACTTTCGCATAAAATAGACAAATCCAGACACTCGCGTCAGCACAGCATCAATTATTAGAGCGTACTCATCACTTCTACAAACAACTAACCAATCCATTTCACTAGTCGTGTCTTATGTAATTTTATGTTAAATCGTGTATGCTATGAACTATTGGCTATGTAGGAATATTATACATAGGAAATGTAATGGCTAATGGAATTAAAATAACTTTTACCTCCTCTGCTTAACTGCATTGAATCTGTCAGCTTTCTCCTTCTCCTCTTTCCTTACAGCTTCAAACTCTTCGGTTACAGCTTTTTCCTTTTCTAGCAGAGCCTCATATTGGTCCAATGCCTTCAAATTTGGCGCAGTTCTTTCAATTTCAGATATCAATGCATCCATTTTTTGCTTAAATTCTGCCTCGATTTTATCCCTGTCAGAGTTTCTCCTATCTTTCAGTTGCCTACTTAGCTGATCAAAGTCAAGAACTGGACCTGGTGTTAAGGTACCAGTGTCCATTGGATCTGATACGATTGGGAGGCTAATCTGTTCTAGTTCACACTTCTCTAATATTTCCTGCTTTTGCACAATCAAGTCCTCAATCTGTTTCTCCTGCAAAGACACAAAAGATGTAGTTAGCTATCGGTACATTAAGCTTATAAAGTTAATCAACACAAACATTGCCCATTTGACCTTTGAGTTTATCAAACGATTAAGTTTTGATAAGCTTGTTGTGGCCGAGGAAGCCTTCTTCTTCCATTCTTGGATTTCCTTTTCACAATCTTCTGACTTTGATTTCCACTCTACAAGAGTAGAACGAGAACAAAAAAATAATGATACTCACAGGCAAGAATAAATAAACGATTTGAACTGATGGTAGGGTGGCTTCTGTCAAGATCAACCAAGCTTTGTTCCCATCAACTTCAAAAAATAGCAAAGCACTACTGTCTAGACAACCTTTCCCCTCACCCCAATAATACCCCTCAACTATAAAGAAGGGGAAGAGGAAGCAAACACAAATAAACACAAGGTAACAAAGTTTTCTATCTATATGGTAAAGCAAACACAAGTTGCACCAAACATACCTTTAGCTTCTTCCTTAAATTGATTAATCTCTTCAGTTGCTTTCTCAGCTGCTAACTTTGCTTCTGCTTCTTTGTTCTGTACTTGTTTTAAATCTTTCTCTAAATCACTTATAGAGGATTCAAGTTCTTGAATTCGTGAACTTGTGTCCCGATTTTGTTCATACTCCAACCTGTAGAATAATTTCAAGAAGATAAATAAAGGAATGCTCGATTGCGCTTACACTACAACCTGTAAGATAATTTCAAGAAAAAATATTAATAAATGAATGCATGATATGCATTCATTAACGAGACTGCTAGGGTGCCTTAATCGGTATGGCACCCTGTGAGTTGTCAAGCAATATTGAATGTTATTTTCAGAATAAGTATTTAAGATTCAAATATTACAGCAGCCAAAGCCAATGAAGTGATTGGCAGGTACCATTTACGGAAATAAAGAAAAAATGGTATGGAATCAATATCCATAGATTAATTCAATATTAACTAACTAGAAGGCGAGTAAACCTAAGACTTGGGCTCCAAATATCTTCTCAACTTTTACTTTGATTTTCCACTATATAAATTTTCCAAGATAATTGGAAACCTTAAGAATAGAGAAGATGCAGCATTAGAAACTTTTCGCAAGTGAGAACATTCTATATGCAACAAGGATCCATATTACATGCAGAGTAGTTAATAGCAGGAAATAGTGCCACAACTTCACGCCTATGGGTGGAGTAGAGGATGACCACTTGAGGCAATTTCAGCGTTATGCCAATCGTGTTCTGAGATAACAGATGTTAGTGGAGATAGCCATGGATTGTAGCAGCATGATTCCTCTCCTTTGTTTTTGTATTGTTTGGATACTTGATTTCTATTTCGCACTTACTAAACCCTCAGCTTATTTAGATTGAGGGGCAAACTTGATAATCTACTCCCATTCAGATTGAGGGGCATACTTGATTTTCTACTCCCATTATGTTTTTGCTGGGTTTTGCAGCTGTTCCACCTTGGTTTTGTTATGTTATTGTTGTTACTTACAACTATTAGTTCTGCCTTAGGTTAATTATGAACATCTTTTAAAGTTATGATTTGAAAATTAATGATAGAAATACTCTTTTACTTGTGTATCATTGAGCATCTTCACTTGCGAGGGTAAGGCTCCATACATCTACACCCTCATTGGTTGGACCCCAAGTGGGAGACTTATTGACTGGTCATTCTTTTTAGAGGGTGAACCTTGGTGCAAGGGAAGGTTGCTTCCTTGTAACCTGGAGGTCAAAGGTTCCATTCCTGGAAATTACTTCTTCGCTTTTGAGGTTAAGGGTGCATGCATCTACCCTCCCCAGACTCCACTAGGTACAAGCCTTGTGCACTGAATCACCTTTTTGTATCAGTCAGCATCTATGTGTATCACAAAATATTTATATTGCATTTTGCATATGCTAGCCCTTTTTGTATCATTGAGCATCTATGTGTGTCAAAAAATATTTATATTGCATACTATCTTTGGTATAGGAGCTGCTCTGCAATCAATGCCCACAATCCACATAACAACAAAAAGCTTCAGTTTAATTACACATATTGGTGCAAAGAAGAGTTGACTCTTGCCATTGTCCCAGAGGGTTGCTTTAAACAAAAACATAATCTCCTATTCAGAGAGCCCATCAAAGTACTTAAAATTATTGGTGTTAAATGTAAAAATGGGCAATAGACACATTTGCTGACCACCAAAGTACTTAAACAAGTAAATATAATATAGACCTGGACTTCTACAGTTCTACGCATAATCCTACAACTAGTGTTTCCGCCCCCCTGAGATAATAAAGCAATTAGAGTTAAAAAAATATCACAGCTCAGCATTTTCAATTTATTGGAGCTTCAAAGATTGTGAAAGTTCTCTTCTTTCCTTTTCACCTTCATAAAAAAATTTCCTTCAATTTGATAGCAGTTTAATACTGAATTGTTTTTATTAAAATCTAAGTAGTCGATTCCATTCCAGTTTGGCACGGCACTGAGATGGGATTTGCTACTCCATCCTATATCTGAATCCCATCTATCCCAGCTCAAAATCCTGGATCCCATCCCAGTTTCCCAGTCGGATCTCCCCGGGAAAGATACAACTGGGTTAAACTCCATTTTGCCATCATTTTTAAAATGTGGTGTCCCTTTTTGGGATCTTTTGGCCATTACGACAAACCCTAAACCTATTTCGACCAAAAAGACCTGGGTCAACAGCTCTCAACCCATTCGAACAACTGGACCTTGGGAGAGCAGCTCTCAACCCCCAAACTCTTCTCCTTCCGGCAAGGAGCTTCTTTATCCAGTGACAGGCTCTATCTTTCAGACAACTTGTTCATCTTCCTCTTCTCTTTTACAGTTCTGAACTTCTTCCTCTTCTTCAACCCTTGAAACCTTGTGAGCCATCAGCCATGCATCATCTCAGCCATCACCATCTGAACCATCCATCTTATTCACTATTTTGAATAGACTATAGTCCAAGTCCAGTACCTAGTACTTAGTACTTACTTTTAAGCCTTGGAGAGGCTTAATTCCTTAACTTATTTATATCAGAATTTTGAGCAGTAAGTACTTAGCATTATATTTATGTCATTGATTTTGAGCTTGTCTATAATTTTGTGCATTGTTTAGCATTTATATGCATTTAGTATAAATTGTTTATGTTGCTTCTCTAAACATCTCTATCCTAGCCATCCCGCTATCACACTTGTGGGGTTGTTTGGGATGCTCGGGGATTTGGGGTTGACTACTTAGTTTGAACTTTGAAATACACTTCCAGAAAAGCAAATGTAATTTGATAGCAAGCTCATAAAAACATGCATGTAAAACTATGTATGTCCAGCATTTAAAAGACAACAACAGATGTATGATTTAGGTAAAAAGGGAAGAAGGAACACACTGATATTTTAATTTTGAAAGTTGGCTGCTAAGATTAAGCCTCTCCTCTGCTACATTTTGAGCAGACTTGAGTCGATTTTCTTCATATTCGCGGATGTTTGCAACCCCAACTGACTTGCTGAATTCTTTGTAAATCCTATCGGTGATTTCATTTATTCTCTTCTCCAGTTTATGTATTTCTGCATTCCTCCTATCAACAGCATTACTTAACTGCAATGAATAAACATCAAATAACCAGTTAGGCATACAAGTATATTGTTATGAAATAAAGAGGATCTGTCAATATCACCTTCTGGAGTTCAGGACTGTTACGTTCAATTTCTTTTTTTATCGCCTCTTTTTCTTGGCTCAAATGCTTAAGCTTGTCTTCGATGCTTTGCTGTCAAAAGTTAGAAGCGTCAACTAAATTAAATGTTTAAAGATTCTGTATGGATCAGAAGCCAAAGAAAGGTCACAATGTAGATAAGGTTCTCTCATCCAAAACTAGCATTTACTTATCTATAGAAACACAAAAATTCATTATCAATCACTAAGAAGTAAGAACCATATTAACTATGAAGTCATAGACAATGGGAAAACCGAATATCTTACCGTCCTTTCCCACATTAATTTGGAATTATTTGCATTCCGTCCCTTAATGAATAACACCTTATCACACAAAATTTATATTCTTTCTGACATTTAGCTGCCCATGGCCTCCCAAAGAAATTATCATAAATTAGAATTCAATGCTTAAATGAAGTTAGCTTGCTTTGACTGGTACACATATTCATAAGTAAAAAGCAAAACATGTTATTCAACCTTGTGCATAAAGTAGCTGACTTGAATTTGTCGCCTTGTCATGTATTAAATTACACTTCTTAAGTCTACCAGAATCATACTACTATGTCATCTGACCAGTTTAGATGAGTCAGTTGATAAATCTTTAACAGTTGTAGTTGATCTGTCTATCCAATTATAGACAGACAAAAGGCATATCATTTCAACTATATATATTGCCACTTTATTATAATAGAGTAATTATAGGACTCATTCTTAAACCAGAGAGATTGTAGAAATTAGTTTGTGAATTTTATTTTATTCTTGAACAAGTGTATATATATATATATATACTTGAATCAGAGTAATATACTTGAATCAGAGTACCTAACTACCTATAAGCTATAGGAGTATAGGACTCATTCTTAAACCAGAGATTTTAGAAATTAGTTTGTCATATTTATTTATCTTATATATTTTTGTTTTTTAATGTCAAATTATTAATTTAGTTAAAATCTTCAGATGCAACATGTGTCACACTTTTAAACTCGGTCGAAATTCAATTTAAATTCAAAAAAAATGAATTTAAAAATATGAGATAACTTAATTTCAATATTGTTGAATATTGTGAAAAATGAAAATACAACAACAACCAAGCACTAGTCCCACTAGGTGGAGTTGGCTACATGGCTTAAACGACACCATAATGCTCTATCATAAATCATGTCCATTGAAATTGAAAATGGCCATTAAAAACTAATTAAATTTAAACTTTAAAAAATAAAAATATGAGATAACTTTAGTTCAATTTACAGAGTCATAGTTAATTCAAGATTTATTTTATAATTTTATTCTAAATTAAAAAACACTTGCACAATGTAGTTACAAGTCAGATTATGAAGCCAAGATCGAGAATATGATCACAGTTAGATTTCTCTTGCACATAAACTACAGTTTGCTCTCCTACAACTAATACAGTACCGAAATTTGAATATTCTAATTATTCAATTCCAACTTTAAAAATAGGCAAATAACGGTAGAGTTTGTTACTACATTTTGGATGCACTTTGCATACTCTACAAGTAAAATGTGCCAAAGAAATCATATGCTCTGAATTATTTGATCATTTGTTATTGTATCTCAATCGCAAGTTATTCTGTTATGCAGTTTTATCATATTACCTCACCCAAGGCCTATGTGTATCTGAGGAAAACCAAAGGTCTCAGAGAAGAAGCAAGCTTCTCAAACCCCGATAATTCAAATTCACCAAAACAATATGGTGAAGTTATTGGTCATGAATGTAGTTAATGGCTGACATTGGTTTAATTCAAGCAAATCTTCAAGGTTTTAGGCATACAAAATGAAATACCAGTTCCTTGATTTGGTTTAAGTTACCATACTAAATATATTGAGAACGAGGGAACAGTTCCATGGAGCTTATGATGGACAATAGCCTGAATTAGTTATAGTCAACTACTCGCATAATTGATGCTCAAAATATGTTTAACGGGGTTTGGACAGACACTTCAAAAGAGTTTATACAGATGTCAAACACAGATCCCAGAGCATCCTAGCCAACCGAAAAAATAGGATAGCGGGATAGTGGATAGCGAGATAGCCGGGATAGGGAAGCAAAATAAACAATATATACGCATATAAATGCTAAAAACAGAAAAATACACAACATTAAAGACATAAGCTCAAAACCAATACATAACTCAAATCTAATTTAAGTATAAGCAGCTCAAAATTCCAATATAAGTCAATTGTAAGGCTTAAAAGTAATGGGTATTAGACTTAGAGTACTAGTCTATTCTTAGCATTCAAAATAATATGGTGATAAGGTTGATGGCTAAGATGGTGGTGGCTGAGATGACGCCATAGCTGATGGCTCACAAGGTCAAGGTTGAGAGCTGCTTACCCAAGGTCCAGTTATTCGAATGGATTCAGAGCTGCGCACTCAAGTCCATTTATTCGATTTAGGTTTATGGGTTTGTTGAAATGACCAAAAGGTCTAAAAAACTGTGTTTTAAAAATGAGGAGAAAGTAAGGTTTTAACCCCGTCGTCCCTATTCCATTGAGATCCAACTGGGAAACTGGGATGGGATCCCGGGATTTAGAGTTGGGGTTCAAATTTGTGATGGAATAGCAAATCCCATGTCCAAATCGTGCCAAACTGGTATGGGATCCCGGGATCACATGAGATCCTACTGGGATTGGCTAACCTAGATACATATATCATATTTTCACAATTCACTATAGTTTAGTTAAATAACTAATAAAACAGCTACCGGCAAACCACCTAAGTTATGTTTGCCTTTCGCAAAGCTTATGAAAATATTCCCAAAAAAACTTACATGTTTCCAGATCTGTTTTGATAAGCTTGTCCAAACAGGACAAGAATGTTTGATATGTGCCTATAGCAACAGATAAACCAATGTGACTGCACAAACCAAATCCTAAACTGATTGTGAAGACACTCATAGAAAGAACGTAAAAACATTCCAAAGACAGAAAATAAGAAACAAAGCCACAACAATGAAATAAACGAGAATTGCATGATTAATCTTAGGAATTACCTTCTCAATATCAGCATATTGAATTTTCTTCTCAAGTCCACTAATTTTTCCAGATACTTCTGACTCTTTAAGCCGCATATCTCTTATTGAGCCAAGCTCTTCCATCTCTGATTCATACTGCTCCTTCTTTTTATTAAGTCCTACAACACAGTACGTTTATTGCCAGAGAAAATGCTTTGAATTAATTTGAAGATATTGATAAAAACCTTCAATTTTCTTGTCATCCCACTGTTTTGACCTTGCTTCCATTCCACCGCTAGTGCCACCAGTCATTGTACCAGATTTTGTCAACAGAATTCCATCAACAGTTACAACTAACAAAATCAAATATAACAATGTTTACTAATTTACAAAAGGAATGCATCACATGCATGATAGATACACATTAAGACTCTCTAGAACCAAAAAGTTTGTTAGATGAGCAACAAAATAACAAAACACAGGTACAAAGATCAGAGAATCAAGAACTTCTAAACTAACTGTCTAAAGAGAAAGGATAACCCAAAAGGATAGAAACAAATGGGGGATTTAAAAAACAAACCATTGAGGTACTCTCATTCAGTTCTAATGACGTGGCAGTAAGATGATACAGTGCTTGTAGAGAATAGTAAGAAAGAAGTCGCAGTTACCTTTGAACCTCTCACCACTCCAGCTCAAAACTTTGGCCTCCTCAAGATCATCACAAACAAGGGTATTCCCAACAGCAAAGAGAATTGCCTTCTCCAAGGAGGGATCGAACTTACGCTAGTTAAGTTGAATAGCTTAAAGCACTTTTCATTAGAGGCATGTAATTTAGCTATTAACAAAAAGCATGAACATAAATAAAAACTAAATGATAGTTCAGTTATATAGAGGGGTCAAAGAGAAAATACAAGAATGAGTTATGCTCAAAGACTAATAAATCCAAGAATGTGTATTTATAAGAATTCATGAAATTGATAGAGATTACGATGGCATTTTGATGAAAGGATTAGGAAACCACAGAGCCAAATCTACTGCATCTCAAAACTGGAAACAGCACCGGCAACAGAAGCTAAAAAATAAGCAATACACCACAAGATTGGTGAGAACAATACAAGGACGGTAATTTGTTAGAAGCTTCACAATAGAATTGAAGCCAAAAAATCTTAGCAATGCTAAGACAACTGCTGCTCTGCACATCAGAATGACAAACATAACAGTTTCGCCCATAGAAACAGCTGTTCATATGCTTTTGTTCTCTAAAGGAGATAGAATGTTCCTACAGAAATTTCTAAAGATAACTCGAGTCATTATAAAGGATTACCTTTCCCATATTCCCAGCCAATGGGATTCTAATATGTCGCGCATAGGATTGGACAAGCATGAAGTTTATGGGCTTTGATATTTGTAGATAGCACGACATCAGGACAGGGATAAGCTATGATACCATACTAGAACTGTGAGCAGCCTAGGCTTAACTCAACCCAAACAAACAAGCATAAAAGGGGGAGGATTTCTCAAGCCATTAAACGGGCTTTTGACCATATACCCAGCTTATGTGAGACCTTAACACTCCTATTTAAAAGCCACAGTGCATCAAAAATATTGCAAAAATATGGGAAGGAGGGACAAAAAAATTGCATTAAATAAAAAACGTCATGGGTAATTCCACAGAATCGGACATGGTTTATCTTTTTAATCAGTCAAAGTAAAAGATGTACCCAGTTTCATTAAAAAGGGCAAGTTGGTGCACTATGAGTAATGGACAAGCTGGCTGTAGAAGGTAAATTTCAAGAAAAAGATGTTCCCAGTTTCATTAAAAAGGGCAACTCAGTGCATAAGGTTCTCACCAATAGGGTTTGAGGAGGACAGAAATGTGCACAGCCTTACCTTACAAGCGAAGAGGCTATTTCCAGGATTTGAACTCATGACCTCCAGGTCACAAGGCAAGCAACCTTACTGTTATACCGAGGCTAACACTATGTTCCCAGTTTCATTCAAATAACAAAATTTTGAAGCTCTGTGAAGACTTCTCCAACCAGATTCCTCAATGTAGCAAATAGTGAAAAAGGATATTGAATCACATCAAAAACAAGCTTTGCTGTACCCCCTAATGTGCGCAACCTTTCCATTATTGGCTTCACACGAATTGATTGCAGAGGAATAAATGTCTGAGGTGGGAGCCTTTGATCTTTCAAATACTGTAAAAACAATCAAAGAAATCAATGTTCAAATAACACACATAACAAAATCAAATCAATAAATCCTTTCATAGAGCTTCAAGCAAGGCACAGTTGATAATTTTACACCAGAATTCTAGCTTCAGTAATTATTAGAATAGTCTTCTCATTGAAACCTAAGAGATAGGAATTAACATCTAGGAAGCAATAGTTCTTTTCATATTTCTCCCCTAAAGGTCTTCTGGCTTCCAGCAATTGTAACAATCATGTCGATGAAACCAAAGGGATCCGAAGCAACCAAACAAATGTGTCAAACATAACATAAATTCAACATAAGAACAGAATCAGAAGGGTAACTATTCTACTCATGATGGAGGAAAAAGCAACAAATGTTAGTCCACCAGCTTGAAGGCACTAACCAAACTTAACATTTGGGATTCAGGTCACAATGCTTATGTAGCACATGACATTCTGTGCTATTTCTGAAGTTTAGGATTAATTGATAATTTAATATCAAACTTTTTCTTTACTGAGCTGAGGCAGTGTTCCTTTATATATAAATCGCCATACTAAGTAATGCTGTTTTGACTTCTTTTCTATTTATTTTTTTGTTATTCACACTAGAATCACTAATCATCAACACCATAGACAAAAGATATTCAAATCAAATAACTTCAGCCTTCAACAGCAAAACAGAATTTGAGTTGTAAACGCCTCGGTAATGATTATAAAATACACACACGAAATACACAATAACAAAAAGAAGAAAATTAGGAAATCTGATTTGCACCTTGATGCACTCCTTTCCAGTCTTTTCATCCTCAACTACGACTGCATCCATAAATTTACCCATAGCAACAGTAACAGCTAGGTTATACTTCTTCTGTGTTGGCCTACAAAGGTCAGTCATGCGACCCTGGACTCCTTGAAAGAGACGCTTCAATGTCTCCACAGCCTGAGACAGCCTAGCATCTCTCTCATTTTCATATCTATCAGCCTTCAATTCACGTAGTTGATTTTCTATTTCACCAATTTTTAACTTCAAATTTTCATATTTATTCCTGCAGATCAAAAGTAAAGCACAGCATCTCAAAAATATCCTCAGCATGGTACTATAACACAGTAGGAGGTTTTAACCGGAAAAAAATTTAAAAGAAATGTTGAATAACAAGTTAATCTACATGGAATCCTGATGTTTGTTCTTCATCAAAAGCCGTTCTTTGTCCAAGTTTGCAAGATCATCCTTATTTTTTGACGAACTATCAAGAAGTCTTTTCAGCCTTGTCAGCATTTGTTCTTCCTGTGATTTCAGTTCAGACTCCCTGTTTATTAACTGTTGAAGATTTTCTTCCAAATTTTTTTTAGCTTCACTATCAGCATGTTGCTTGGTATCTAGAACCTCTTTCTCCTCTATGAGCTTTGCAGTTTTCATCCCAGCATCCTCTTTGCTGTAATAGTAATATTTTTGTCATAAGTTCCAAACAGAAAAATTTCATAACAGAAAGTTAATCTGCGTGCTATTTCTTTACTTGTTCAGGTAGAATCAAACATGTTGCCAGAATACAGTATTGATGAAATTCAGAGCAAATTTATGCAAAAATATTATTTTGCTTGCAGGAAGTTCCAATTAAAAATGCATGGCTACTGCTAATGACAAACAATTGACCACTGATTAAAATACCATAGCCAGGCAGCACCATCTTCACAATTCTGTGTGATACTAGCAAAAATAACAAATCCATGTATGTTCCATCTTCTGCCAAATAACACTTGTTATCTTTTTCAATTTATGGGAAACATTTTCTTTTCCAATTTATGGGTAACATTTTCTTTTTCATTTTGACAACTAATGCACAATTTCTACAAACAAGAAACAAAAGACTTTACTTCAACCATAATAAAAAAACAATATATATAATATCCCTAACAGTCTAACAAACACATTATCTCAAACCAGCATAACCATATAACACAAGTACAGTGTGCATAAGTAGTACACAGGATTTCAAGTGCAACCCAAAACTCAATACTATTACAGTTCTTTGTTTAAGTGAATCATCATTCCAGTTCTTAATTCTAGCACAATGTAAGTATTTTCTTTTAAAAAGCGAAGAAATATAGATTGACAAGTGACAAACACCTACACAAATAATTACACACTCACATTCGGAAATACTCTTCCAAGTCACTGCCATCCAAATTTAGCTCATCACCAACATCTCGGCCCTTTTCCTGTAGATCTGCCATTTTTGCTGTCAGATCTCTTATGCCCCGCTGTAGCTCCTTTATATCAGTAGCGTGCTTCCTCCGTTCATCTCTTTTTTTATCAAGTTCCTTATTCCCTTTTTTGATTTTCGAATTAATACGGGTCATTTCCTCCTTTAACTTCAGAAGAGCAGGTTGCTGCAAGAAGGACAGAATGCCAGAGACACGAAACCATAAACTACACAGCAACATGAGCATAACAAATACAGCTAACGAAAGGAAAAACAATTTCAAAAACATAGCAAGATGGTTATTAGGTACTCCTAGCTCTTTATTTCTATTATGTGTCCAGAGGAGTTGGGCAGGGAGGGGATTCAAAGTGGGGTCTAAGATACCAGTCATGCAATTGTAATGATAACAAAACCATGTTCAAAACCTAGGAAACTTGAATGTCAAACTCAACTTTCTTCACATCAAATATGACAAAAAGGGTAAAAGGTTCAAACAGTAAAGTACAGAACCAACCTATGCAAAAAGTCCAAACAGTAAAGTATAGAATCAACCTATGCAAAAAGTTCAATCGCTGGAGTTGATAATAATGTGATGATGACAATGATCTTAGCTTATACTACCCACCCCGACCCTGGAAGTGGAAAAAAATACTCACAGTCTTCTCAAGCTTGTTGTTTTTCTCAGTAATTCTCTTTTCGCGTAGTGCAATCTCTTTTAGATATTTGGCCTGCTCTTTTTTCTTTTTACCAGCTTCATTTTCAAAATTTTCTAGTTCTTCGATAACACCTTCACGACTTCTTTTCTCGTCTTCAAGTTCTTCAGTAGTTTTAACAATATCGTTTTCTATATTGAACAACTGCCAAAAGAAATGCTCTTTCTTTCGAGATTTCTGCAAGAATGAAAAGAAACAGATACTTCAGAGCTTCATCATAACCAGCCTGTTCAAGATCAGGAGAGAAAATGCATGACATGGTTATAGTTGCGTATATAGCTTGTAGTTGAAATATGAAGCTGAAAATTCTGTTCAACAAAGTAGTCATATTTTTTTCTTTTGTTGGAAGTAAATAATATCTGCAGATGCACGAATACCACCAAATAATTTTAAATTTATACTGGAGCTTGTCACAACACATAATTCCAAACTCCCTCTGCTAAACATGGTTTTCTTTTCATCACACTGCAAAAATCATAGCAAAGAAAAAAGGAGTCGGCATCTACACTCGTTTGGTTTTATATCATATTACTCCCAATCTAAAGATTTGATGGAAAGAAGTGTATCGTGATTCGTGAGTGTAACAGGTTAGATATCTTCGATTCACACATTCTTTGATAGACCTATATTTAATGAATAGGTCATCCAGAGCTTACATTCATTATGTTTTTGCCTTTGGGCTCTTCATTAAAATGTATAAATTGAACATAAAGGACTGCATTTTTATTTGTCCCGTTTCTATTACACATTGGGCCTTTTATATACTACTTAGGTACCTAGAATTTGATCCATGGATTTTAATAAATAGCTACTACATCATTTCCCAATGAGTTTTACAGGTACTTTATTTTATGTTTCATTTATTCTTGGAACGTCTATTTCACTGTCTTAATGTTTTTATATTTATGTCATATATATTTAATTTCATATTTCACACAAATCTATGTTCAATGTTCCTAACAATTGTCTAATTACAAAACTTTACTGTAGTGTTATATTAAATTTTATAAAAAAAAACTTTTCAATAATCGTTATTCATAAACATACAATAAATATATAATATTATAGCATAAGTATACTGCCTTAGTAATTATATTCATGTCAGTGTATATTTAATTTGATATCTAACAAATCTATGTGTTCAATGTTTCAAACAATTGTTTAATTACAAAACTTTAATTAGTGCTATATTAATTGGAAAAAAATGATTTTATTAATCATTATTCATAAATGTACAATAAACATATAATATTATAGTATAAGTATACTGCCTTAGTAAAAGAATAATATAATGCCAAGATTTAGAATCCTGGATATTTTTTATTTCTTAATTTTTTAATTGCAATTGCAAACTATTGTGGAAAAACTGTGATTGATGCACAATTGCAGCTGAATTGCAGAGGTGGAGACCCCTTCTTCACCACGGGTACCCATTGTGATCCCCGTTGGTGGATGGATAGATATCCACATATATTATCAGGTACATAATAATAATTCAAAATTATATTTTTTAAAATTATAAATAAAAATAAATGAAGAAAGAAAACATGAATAAATAAACTTTAACATCACATATTACAACTTTGTTCGACAAATTAAGATTCTTGTAAAATTAAATTATTATCACAAATAACATACCAAATTTAATTATATTTTCTAATAATCAATTAATGTAAACACTTAGGACATGAATGGCATATGATTTTTCCATACTTATCATGAGCATGGTTACCAAATCGGGTTTCAGATTGTTAATTGGAAGGCCTATTTTCCAAATCATGAATTGAATTGTAAGATTCATGATCAATAATTGAAAAATACTAAAACTAAAATAATTCATAGCAGAATCCACAAGACTCGTAACAGCAAAGTATGATATGAAATAACACAAATTCCAGTCATAAGGGTCATACATATAATAATTCCTAAGGGTTGTCAAACAAAGGAATGGAGAAGTAATACAAAAGGCAGAGAACAAACAACGAAGAACCAGAGAAGTAGCAGGAAAGGCATAGAAGAAAAACATTAGATGTATTTGTGTTTGCAACAAGGAAGGGGGTAAAAAATATGTCCGGGTCACTTAAAAGGTAAAATCAGCCAACCTGAAGTCAGATTTAAAACCAAAAAAACCCATCTTCTAGTGTTTAAAAAACCAGTCTGCATGACCCGACCCGAAATGGAGTGCAACCCACAAGTTCAGAATCGTGGGATTTGCAATTGCGATAGTGATTCCAACAATTCAGTCTGGTTCACGTGATACATCAAAACTATTCAAATGCAATTACGATGCAATGTGTGATTTTCACCGCTGGTCATCAATCTTGCATTGTATCGCGATACAAATCGCATGATACATATTATACTAAATACCCTGATCATGGGTTCATTCACAAAAATATTCATTGTAAAATAACAGAAATTTCATATTTTCATCCTATATCAAAGTAAATGAAAAAGAAGTGTCCTATTATATAGAATATATGAAATGAAAGGCAGGTACTCCCAAGGCAGGTACTATATTCTCAGTTCTCCACCCTGTACCCATTTATTAAATAAATTCGGAAACTGAAAGGGCAGATCATGTTTTCCTTCAAATGCTTACAGCACATGTCACGCAGATAATCTATTGTGAAATAAAATCGTAAACTGAAAGGGCAGATCCTGCTTTCATTCAAATCATCAAATGTCTTTCTGTTTTTAGTAATAGGGATCAGGGATACCACCTTGTCTTCATTAAATCAGGTATGTAGCAAAAGAGAGGAAAATGGAACAGAATCTCAAGGTATTGATGAAGCATATGGAACTACATCAAATCAAAACAAGCCAAGTGGAACCTTGGGAAATATTCACATAAAGTACATACGGCTGAAAACTACCTTTTCATAGATATACACTATGCACGCACACAAAAATTGAAACGGACATTCTTACCAGTTGATCTTGCAAGCGGAGATGCTTCTCTGCTTCTTCCTTTTGTTCTTTCTTCTGCTTTCTCTCCAGAACTACTGTCTTCTTCTTCTGATAAACAAGTGCTGATTTTTCTTCGGCTGAAGCTTTTTCTTCTTCAAATTGCTCATAGTCTCTCTTGAGCTCATCCGAACCAGATATCTGCTCAATAAGGCCAGTAAGTTCCTTGGGATTTTTGGATGCAATCGATTCCACATCACCCTGTACAAGGAATTCAATCAATTAAACAATCAAGCACCAACCAAATATATATAACATGTTTTGAACACAAAATAAGTAAATCCAAACACAATTCACACTTTACAAAAAACAAAAACTGCAAATTCAGGCATTTCACAATAGCAACCTGAAAGACCAAGAAATTTCGAGCCTTCACAAGAATCCCAAGGGACTTAAGCTTTGCATTGTAAACATCCCACGTAACCACATTCCCGTCGATCCGATACTCGCTGGCACCAGCACTGGTGATCGCCCTAGTGAACTGGATCTCAGTGCTGTTGGCAAGCTGGTACACAAGTCGAACGAAAGCCCTGCGTCCCTTCTGCTCCTTTTCGCGGTCATCGAAAGCGTAGATTAGGTCCTTAAGTTGTGCGCCACGGAGCTGGCCGGTCCGAACGCCGAGAACGAAGCTGATCGCGTCCATAAGGTTCGATTTACCGGAACCGTTTGGGCCAATTACGGCGGTGAAGTCATGGAAGGGACCAATCACTTGGAAGCCTTTGTAGGACTTGAAATTCTCCATCTCCAGACGGAGGATTTTTCCCGGCGAGAGTAGCGCCGGCATGGTACGGTGGCGGTTGAGAAATTGGAAACCCTAGATTGACGGTTTCGTTTGGAGAGTGAGGAAGTTGAGAACGGAATTGAGAGGATTTTGATTTTAGGGTTTGTGGATTTAAGAGAAGAGTGGAGAATTGGCGGGAGAGTAATTTTGGGGAGAGAGTTTTTTTTTTTTTTTTGTTGCTTTGGTTCACTTGATGAATTTGTAAGTTCTCTTCTTAAGTCAATGAAATTAGAAAAGAAAGAATGTGTGTTTAAAAGATAAGGGTTTGTTTGATTTCATTGTTTTCTCCTTTCATCTTTTATTGTTTTCTGCTTTCATCTTTTACTAAAAATAGAAACAAAATAGTTAAAAAAGTATTTCGCAGGTATTTTCAAAAGAAAAATGTTTTGAATGTTGTGAAATGATAAGGTGGTAGTTTTGTAATTATAAGTAAGTTTATCATATACACGCATTTATTTATCTTGTAATAATTAGATTAGGATCAACTCTCGTTCATTTCTTTTATGTTTTTTTATATTTTTGTTATTTCCTTCTCTGTTATTTATGTTGTTTATCAGTAGATTCTCGTCATGAAGTCAATTTATGTCAATATCTATGATATCAAACTAATGGTTTTGTGCTAGCATTCTTGACAGTTGAGGTAGCATGATTATTAGTTTTGATGTGAAGGTTTGTTTCATATTAAATTTTAAAAATATCAAATTTTAAAACAAACCTTTTTTAAGAGAGATTGAAAAGTAAAAATGGAAATTGTTTTCATAATAGGAAAAGTGAAATGTTTTATGGAACTAAACACACCCTAATGTTGTTGGGGAATAAACCAATACTTGTTAAGGAAATTGAGGATTTTTGGGGGAAAAAATTGGTTGGTTTGGAGTATGAAAGAGGTAACGAACTTCGCCCTTAGATTATGATTAATAATTACATCATTAGATTTTTTTTTTGTGTTCTAGCAAGATGTTGTTGTTGTGAAACTCTTGGAAAATAATGTTGAGGACAAAACCAAGTCTCACAAACTAAAGTAAACATGGGAATGTCAACAAGAAACTTGAAGTCATGATTGTTAACGGTGGATATTTCATGGTAAAAATTGATCTTGGGTAGATCGTGAGAAAGTCATTATATAATCAGATGTTATTTGGCCATTATATATTCATTGCTAGTTATAGTATTGGTTTTGTTCCATCCACAACAATAATGGATAAAACTTTTGTTTGGTTATTTCTTCCAAATTTGAACATGTTTTATTTTGATAAAAGTATTTTACCATCTATGACATCCGTAATAGATCGGATGGTCAAAATTGACTCAAACATTAAGCTGAAGTCTTAAATCAATGTGATGATTACATTCACTGTATTGGGTAGGTGAACTTGAGAATGAAAGACATAAGACTTTAGGTTTTGATGAATATATTGTATGGTGGTTTTGTTGAAAAAGATAAAGTGTATTTCCATCTAAAGTTTATGTTAATATAGTTTTTTTTTTATATTATCAAAAGTATTTATGTTAATATAAACCTGAACCAATCAAGTATAACGAAGGTATTGATAAACAATATAGAGGAGTGTGAATCTATTCACGTCATCTTGGAGTATGTGTGGTTGTTATGACCATCGTACTCATAATTAGTCACTTTAAATTATGGTATTGACCACTTTGTTTGTTTACCAAGCTTATGGACAACCCACATGCTTAATGTTTAGAAAGATACTAAAATTCAAACAAAGTGTAATATAATGTCTGGTCAAATTCATATAAGATATTAATTTTTTTAACAAGGTGTAATGTAATGTCTAGTCAAATTCATATAAGATATTAATTTTTTTAACAAGGTGTAATGTAATGTCTAGTCAAATTCATATAATATATATTTTTTTTTCATTTTCTCTATTTAACTTCTTTGTTTAAAATATTTTTTATTTAATTGTGTGAATTTTTTCTACTTTTTATTGTTTATTAATGCCTCGTGGGCAGACGTTATTTTGTTTTAATGCGGGTACGTTATGGAAAAAAATTCAAAAACATAAATGGGAATGCGTGCACCCGCTTTTGATTTGCGCGCATTTTGTGACTATGTCTCTGTGATATGATGATGCTAACATGACATGTTAGACTAAGAGAGTATTCTTTATTCAAATTTGACGCATGGACAAAATGAAAATATAGAGATTAATTTATATAAAAAAATCCTAAGGGAGAATTTTGGAGTACTAAGGAATTAAATGATAAAAGGTGTATTTAAGCAATAAAGTATGATTATTATAACTAAATACATTTTGATTATATTTATATATTTTTTAATCAAATGCACCACCCATGATGCTTTGGTTAAATTTTGATGAAGTTGACTTAGTTTACTATAATAATTCTATAACTTCCTTAGGAATGTTATAATGTTTAAGTCACTAGTTAAATTGGAAGAAGTTTTATATAGGTTCTCATTGATTTAATTGGTTAAATTTGTAAGGTTAAACTGGATTAGATCATATATTAGATAATTGATAAACAAATGAGTTACAAGTTAATAATCGATGAGAGTAATATATTTATTAATATCATGTCTTGCCTAATATATACATGTTTAAATAAAATAAAGATGAATCAAACAAGTTTAAGTTTTACAAAATTAGAATTATAGTTCAAAATTACAAAATTAAAACACAGTTATCTCTGATAAATTATTAGATATGCTAATTCATCTGAATATCATTATATTTATTAAGTTATATCCTCTTGACAAAAAGAATTCAAATTAAGTTATCTATTAATAGTGACATATTTTTCTTGAAGAACAACTTAAAATTACAATAATATTCATTTGTGAACTTTTAGTTTTTGCAACAAATAACTAAGCATAATAATGAATTTTGTTGCAATTTATAATAATATGTTTAAAAGAAACTTTGGTCGTCCTCAATTAATTAAGTATTGTATATGAAAACATACAATAAAGTCTTTTTCTATTTTCTCATAATCGACCAATGAAGTTTATTCTCCTCTATATTCCAACTCTCAAATGTTCTTATTTTTTAATTTGATGGCATATAATTCCAACATATATATGAATACAAGACAAGAAGTTACCCAGTAAACCTTCTCAATTAAGTTATAATGAAATTTTAATAAAAACAAAGCTATTTTTTAAGATTAGTTTGTTACAAATTTATAATTTATAATTAAGGTGAGCATCATATATTTGATATAATGATATCAGCTATTTATTTCTGAAGTTATATTATAAGTGATCTAACTAATGGTTTCCCTTAGATTTCTAAAAGCAGATAATAGATATGGGCTTAATGGGTGGATACCCATCAGGTTAACTCATAGGGGATAATGGGAACCCTATAAGTTAATGCATAAGGAAGGTTATGTTCCCCAACACACCAAATCAAATTCAGTTATCTCCTCTCCCCATCAGAGTAAAAACGCAAGTCCCAAGAGGAATCAGAAATTTGGTTGAGGAAGGCCATCATACCACAAAACCTCTTTCAGAAACGTAGATCAAAGGAGCACTTCCAGGAACATGGATTCAGGTATGACACTACACACTTTGTTTCATATATGTGTGTGAGAATCATGAGATTCAAGATCCTATGATTGATATTTCACCAATTATAAGGAATTCTCAACAAGTGGTATCAGAACATAGATTCGAATTTTTATGATTCTCCATAAAGGGTGTTTTTCCAATTTTTGTATGAACCATAATTTAAATTTGGGAATTTTTTGTTTGCTTTCGTTGTAATGTTATGAAGATTGGAAATTTAGGGTTTGAATTATCTATCAATATAAGAAATACTACTTTTATTTTATGCTTTTACACTCTTGATTGTTGCAAATTGTATTTATCAATGTGATTATATCATTGCTCATCCAGAGGAGATGTTTTATAACACTGCTCAGTATTATCGTGCATACTATGATCTTCTTGGTGTTACTTAGAATGTTAATGCTTTCGAAATCAAGGAAGCCTATTACAAACTCTCTCTCAAATATCATCCTGATCCAGAATTGTGAAAAAAAATTGTTTGTTAAAGTGGCAAATGCTTAGGAGTTTTTGAAAGATGAATAAATAGGGTAACATGCATTTTTCTGGGCATTGTGCTATGATATCATGCATTTTTTGAATTCAATTTGGAATTCAATTGAGTTAATGTTTCAATGCCTTGCACTTTTGTATAATGTTACGTGTTTTCCTATATTATGGTATATGTATATTGCAATTTCAGTATGTGCATATATATTATATATATAATCAAAGTGTACATACTTATAGTGATTTATATTGCTATTGCATTTGTGCGAGTATTTATATCTAAATGCTTTCTTTGCTCTGTGATCTTTAAATAGCTTGCACTGTTTTGATTTGGAATTATATGAAAGGAAATTGTGGAATTAGATTTGTTAATCATAAAAGATATCAAATCTGAATGGTTTTAATTTCAAGATTATATTTTTTGTAATGGACTCATATTGTTTACCTTCTTTTGTCTGATAATTATTTTGAATTAATTAATACAATATATTGTCAAAATAACCTCTATTGTGGAAATTAATAACATACCTATGATGATAAATATTTAACAATTATAAAGTTTTTTCCATGTGAATAATAGTAGCTTCAAAGAAAGGTTATTGTTTGACTGAACTAATTGTTAATATTTGATCATTACATTGAGAGTAACATTTACAAATTAATTTTCATGTCCAAAGATTAGAAATTGATGTTGTGTTAAGTATTTTATGATGGGTCTATTATGTGAACATGTCTTGTTTTTTTTATATATTACATGACTTGTTTGTTTAGATTTGAACATGTTACTAATTATTTGTTATGTGGATTCAGTGTCTTTTACCAATGCTGCAAATTTTTCGGCTCAAATCAGTAATATCCCATTGCTGAATAGGACAAACTTTAAGGTCTGGAAGAAAGCCGTAGAAATTATTCTCGACTGTATGGATTTGGATCTGGTACTTCATGTGGAGAAACTCATTTCCACTGCGGAAAACCTCAATGAGACTAAAATTGAGAAATGAGAATGTTATAACTGAATGTGTCCGATGATCATGAAACGCTCTATTCCAAATGCGTTTCGGGGCTCTATATCTGAGGGTGAAAGTGCAAGGAAGTTCCTTGAAGAAATAGAACAATTCTTTGCCAAAAATGAAAATGCGGAGACGAGTAGCCTTTTGGCTAAACTCATCTCCATGAAGTATAAAGGCAAAGGGAACATAAGGGAGTACATTATGGAGATGTCTAATCTCGCATCAAAACTCAAGTCACTTAAGTTAGAGTTTGATGATGACTTGCTCGTGCACTTGGTTTTGATCTCTCTTCCTGCACACTTTGAGTAATTCAAAGTGAGTTATAACACTCAGAAGGACAAATAGTCCCTTAATGAGCTTATATCTCACTATATGCAAGAGGAAGAGAGGTTGCAGAGAGATAAGGATGAAAGTGCTCACTTGGCTATGATCCCTCAAAATAAGAAAAGAAAGAGCAATAAGGATGTTGCGAAAAGGCCTTCTCAGTAAAAGAAATTGAAGAGTAATGAGGAATTTACCTGTTACTTCTGTAAGAAGCAAGGACACATGAAGAAAGAGTGTCCTAAATATGCCTCATGGCGTGTAAAGAAGGATAAATTTCTAACTCTTGTTTGTTCTGAAATTAATTTGGCTTTTGTCCCCAATGATACTTGGCGGGTAGATTCTGGTGCTACTACTCACATTAGTATCACTATGTAGGGTTGCCTGT
>NW_017717961.1:0-936 GCF_001865875.1 Lupinus angustifolius
AGATAATCTGTATATGTTTGATGTTTCCATTTCCACTAATGAAATACTGCAAACAAATTCACGTGGTACAAAACGAAAATTAAAAGAGAATTCAGCCACCTTATGGCACAAGCGTTTAGGTCATATATCTAAACAAAGAATTCAAAGACTTGTGTCGGATGAAATTCTTGACCCTTTAGATTTATCAGACTTTAAGGTATGTGTTGAGTACATAAAGGGAAAACAGACAAACAAAAGGAAGTTAAGTGTCGAAAGAGCTAAATATGTCTTAGAACTAATACATATGGATATATGTGGTCCTTTCCCTATGACTTCCTGAAATTGACAACATTATTTTATTACGTTCATAGACGATTGTTCTAGGTACGGCTACCTATATCTTATACATGAGAAGTCTCAATCCTTGGATGTTTTCAAGTCTTTCAAGGCTGAAGTTGAACTTCAACTTGGAAAGAAAATTAAGGCTGTCAAATCTGACCGTGGTGGTGAATACTATGGCAGATATGATGGACAAGGAGAACAACGTCCAGGGCCATTTGCGCTTTTCTTCGGAGAGTGTGGAATTGTTCCACAATACACTATGTCAGGCAAACCTAAAAGGGTGTTGTTGAGCAATTAAACCAAACTCTTAAGGATATGGTGAGAAGTATGATTAGTCATTTTTCCTTACCAGAGACTCTTTGAGGAAAGATTTGAAGACCGTAGTGTACATCCTTAATAGGGTGTCAAGTAAAGCAGTTAACAAAACCCCATATGAGTTTTGGACTAATAAAAGACCAAGCTTGAAACACTTGCACATTTGGGGTTGTCCAACTGAGGCGCAACCTTATAGACTGCATGAAAGAAAACTGGACTCTAGAACTGTTAGCTGTTATGTCGTTGGCTATGTTGAACGCTCTCGGGTCTATAAATTTTATGATCCCACTTCAAGACTCT
>NW_017717962.1:0-1164 GCF_001865875.1 Lupinus angustifolius
GTGCAATTCCTGATGATTATATTGTATTTCTTCAAGAACATGAGGATGGCATTGGGTTAACAGAAGATGATCCATTGAATTTGTGTCAAGCCATGACAATTTCTAACTCTCAAAAGTGGATCGATGTCATGAAGGATGAGATGAAGTCTATGCATGATAGTGATGTTTGGGATATTGTCGAATTACCTGAAGGTGCGAAACTTATTGCTTGCAAATGAATATTTAAAACCAAGAGGGATTCGAAGGGTAATATTGACAAATATAAAGCTCGCCTAGTAGCTAAAGACTTCACTCAAAAAGAAGGCATTGATTATAAATGAATATTTAAAACTAGTGGCTCATTTTGATTTAGAGCTACATCAGATGGATGTTAAGACTGTGTTTCTTAATGGTGACATTAAGGAAACAATCTATATTGTGCAACCAGAAAACTTTGTGTCAGTTGGCTCAAAGTCTATGGTATGCAAATTAAAGAAATCCATCTATGGGCTTAAACAAACTTCTCGTTAATGGAATCACAAATTTCATAAAGTTATTACCTCGTATGATTTTGAGGCAAATAAAGTTGAAGATTGTTATACCATAAGTTCAGTGGGAGTAAATTTATCTTCCTGGTATTATATGTCGATGATATACTGGTTGCTAGCAGTGACATAGGACTATTGCATGAGACCAAGAGATTTCTAACGAAGAATTTCGAAATGAAAGATCTTGGGGAAGCTTCTTTTGTATTAGGTATTCGGATACTGAGAGATCGCTCTCAAGGTATCCTAAGGTTATCACAAGAAAGCTATATAGATAAAGTCCTAGACAGATTTGGCATGAAAGACAGTAAACCAGGGGATACCCCTATAGCTAAGGGAGACAAGTTTAGTCTCGAACAGTGCCCCCCAACAATGACCTTGAAAGATACGACATGCAAAAGATTTCTTATGCAACTGCAGTAGGAAGTCTAATGTATGCTCAAGTTTGCACACGTCCCAACATAGTATTTGTCGTGGGAGTTTTGGACAGATATTTGAGTAATCCTAGAATGCATCATTGGAAGGAAGTCAAACGTGTTATGCATTACTTGAAGAGAACAAATGAGTACATGCTCACTTATCGGAGGTCTGAGAATTTAGAGATCATTGGGTAATCTGACTCCGATTTTACTGGATGTCT
>NW_017717963.1:0-234 GCF_001865875.1 Lupinus angustifolius
AAGTCTGCGAAATAGACGTTTATAGCTCCTTCAACTATGGCTGCAGAGTTCATGGCTTGTTTTGAAACATTAGACCATGGCATATGGTTGCGGAATTTTGTCACTGGCTTACGTGTGGTCGATGGTATTGAAAGACCATTGAGGATTTATTGTGACAACAAGTCCGCGGTTCTTTACTCCAACAACAATAGGAGTTCTACAAAGTCAAAATTCATTGACATAAAGTTTCTAGTT
>NW_017717964.1:0-4510 GCF_001865875.1 Lupinus angustifolius
TCAGTGAGAGTCTATATGTTTTATGTTTTGCTTTGGATATTATATACAGTTTTTATGCATAATAAAGTTGATGGTTTATTGTTTCATTTTGAAATTGTGCATTATAACTATTATGTTACAATTAAAGACTTTGGATTGATCTCACTAAAGAATAAAGAAGGATCAGTTGGAAATAGACATGTTTGAGATCACATTGATGAAATTTCCACAACTTATCCATATTTGATCTACGTCATTGAGTATATTAATATGATGTTCATCGTGATCGAGACACACTTAAATGTGATGAAAGTTGTGGTGGTTCCATAGTTGATATATGAGATGAACCAGATTGTATTAAAGAGAAGTCTAAATGTAAATAGCATACAGATGTGCGCCTAAAGAACCTGTGATATAATTGTTTTAGGAATATATGAAGCCCAAGTGGGAGATTGTTAGAAATTTATAATTTCTAATTAAGGTCGGCATCATATATTTGATACAATGATATCAACTACTTATTTCCGGTGTTACATTATAAGTGATCTAAGTACTGGCTCCCCTTAGATTTCTAAAAGCTGATAACGGATATGGGCTTAATGGGTGGATACCCATCAGGTTAACCCATAAGGGATAATGAGAACCCTATAAGTTAACGTAGAAGGAAGATTATGGTCCCCAACACACCAAATCAAATTCAGTTTTCTCCTCTCCCCATCAGAGTGAAAATGCAAGTCCCAAGAGAAATCAGAGATTTGGTTGAGGAAGGCCATCATACCACAAAACCTTTTTCAGAAACGTAGATCAAAGGAGTACAGCCAGGAACATGGATTCAAGTATGACACTGCACCCTTGGTTTCATATATGTGTGTGAGAATAATGAAATTCAATATCTTAGGATTGATATTTCACCAATCATAAGGAATTCCCAACATAGTTTGTAGTGCATTAGATTAGATCATTCAGCATTTTATGCTACAACTTATTCTTTTTCTTTTTGTATATTCTTCCAAATAAACTCAATTTCTTTCATAGTTAGAGTAAAATGTTATTGTGCTCAAATTTGGATAATTAATGGAGATGCACTAAATCCAATTTATTACCATCATTGATCTAAAATAAGTTACAAAAAGATTAGTATGCAATTAAACTATTACAATATTATTTTGGAGTCTGATTGTCTTGAGGTTGTCCAAATTATTTTAAATGGTGTCGATGTTCGTCTCCATCAATTGTTGAGGATAGTTTCTGCTATTCGTTCTTGCTTATCTCGTAACTGGCAAGTTGAGGTCAAATTTATTGTTCGTGAGGCGAATCAAGTGACTGATTACATGACAAGATTTGGATCGCATTCCTCATATTCACTCAGAACATGAGAAGTGGCTCATATTGGCTATCATTACTATCTTGCTCACGATCTCTACCTAGTGCTCTAATATTTTTTGTGCTTTTTGTTTTCCATTGTACCAAAAACTAATACACTATTATGTTTTAGTAAATTGAAAATTTGAAATATTGAGTCTTACGAGATTGCAAGTTGTAATAATTTCATTTGTCATTTTATTACAAAACTCTCAACTATATCATAATAGATATAATTTTTCTTGAAAAAGTCTGCTTTGCGAGTGGTAACCTTTGTTTGCAAAATATCAAGTCATACTTGTTGAAATTCTGGTTTTTTGGTACTACCAATGAACTAATCCCTTGTTGAATATCTAGTTTGATATAAAAGCTCTTCATAATAGATTGTTGGATTAACAAAAGTAAGCAATACAATATAATTTTGTACAAAATTGTTTATTTCACCTTTTGCTTTATAACTATTATTGTATAGAGCATATATAACGAATTTTATAAATAAATACCTTCTTTATAGTTATCCTTGCTTTACACATCTTATCATGCACATAAGGTAGAGTAGGTCAAACATTAGCATAAGCAATTCTAAACAAAATAGATTAGTAGAACCACAATATTGACAACAATTGTATAATCATTTCAAAACACACTACTAATCACAACCTCCATAAATCTATTAGCATTTATATCCATGTAATATTTAGAATTAATAAATTATTTTTGTTGATGAATGCTTTTGAGTTTAATGAAAGTTGTTGTAAAACAAGCTGATTCAAGACTTATAATTTCTTTTCACTCTTATCTTTTTCTTAACCATGCAAGTAAAACTCATAATTATAGATAAACTTTATTGTATTGGATGTTTATCTAATGTATATTTCTCCAATATCACTCAAAATCAAATTTAAACAATACTCAACACAATGATCAATTAATACTGCAAACAAGATAAAAAAAATAAAAAATCTATAATACTAGAAAAAATAATAAAAAAACCAATATTACTCCACTAATTATTTCTTAGTTTAAAAATATCTATTAATACTACAAACAAAATAAAAAAAATAGCTATTATTTCATTCAACTCGCCTAAATATATATAATTTTTTGATCATAACGTGACGAAAAAACAAGGACTAAATGGTGTATTTTTTTTCTTTTGTGTGATTTTTCTTTATTTTTAAATGATTGAACTTATTTTAAAAATAAGAAACATGTTTTTTATTCATAGATATGATATTCCATATCGATTTAATCCATCTATCTATACTTGTAAAGCAAATCTTCCTTACCAAAAAAATATATCCCAATCATTAAAAAACAATCACTAACAAATTTTAAGATTAATCACGATATTATTGGATTATTTTGGCATGGTATATTGAGGGAAAAAAATGAATATCGTTTATACACCGTTACTATATCATCATTATGTTAGAATTTCTGATAATTTATAGGTCACAAATATAATTTTATAATTGTGTTATGACCATTATGTAATTAGCCAAAATATAAAATGATTTTCAGTAATTAATTTGGTGGCTAAGGGCATATGTGTCATGAAATAATATAAGTGTAGATACCTTCGGGCAATTTCTGATTTGATGAAGGGACTGAATCAGAATTATTGCAACTAAAGTAGTAACCACTACGGGGTTACTTTTATGGGTTATGATCCCCATTTGTAGAGCAACAAGTTTTCAGGGTGTAAGGTTGAGGAGAATAAGGTAGGATGATAATAGTGTTATCCATAAGGATATAACACTATCAACTCATCCATTTGATATATAACATAAGGTAACCATAAGGCTCCTCATAAGAAACACAACACAACACACTCTTAAGCTAAGGCATTTCTCTCATTCCCCTCTAGAGAGAAACTAAAGAAAACCGTTCGGCGCTCTATCATGTGGAAGATCATCCCACCCTCATACCTTCGAGATTATGGAAATGGCTCAACAAGGTATGTTCTTCATCTTCACCATGAACTCATTTTGGGTTTCTTCGGTTTGGACCATGGTTGTTCCATTTGGGTTTATGTATGGGCATAAACATTAGGTTATGGGAACAAAGCCATGGTCATGAGGACTTCCGCGTTCAATCTAAGGATTACGGATGGAGATATTCTCCATCATGTTGACCTTCGCTTCCTCAATGAAGACATCTACTTAGTTTTTTACATTGACAATTTTATAATATACATAAGCTTGTATGTGCAATTGTGCCAGTCATGACTGAGTTGAATAACGAATAACATTTTCATTGCCTTCGTTTGAGTCTAATCACATAATGTCCATTACATACATAGAAACTAATGTCATGTACTAGTTTTGTTCTCTCAAAGACACAAAAATGATGAATCGCAGTAACTTATAAAGAGATTATCCCCTAATCTAGTACTCAGTATTTTTACATAACACTAAAAATATGTAATAGAAGCATTGGCTTCAAATTACGCTCAAGCGAGGAGATCCTCGCCCAAGCGACAGCTCGCCCAAGCGAGTGTACAGGCGACATATGGCTCGCTCAAGCGAGAGACAAACAGAAGCATTGTCTTCAATTGTGCTTAAGCGAGAGTACCTCGCTCAAGCGAGAAAGTACCTCGCCCAAGCGAGAGTACGATAAAGTTTTTGGGGCTTTGGTGTCTTTGTGCATTGGTTTTAATTGTTATTTGGTTGTCCATTAAGGTTGTCTATTGTTTCAAGTGAGCCAAATGAAGTGAAATGTCGCCAAAGTGACCTCTTTCATGGATATAACTCATGAGGAACATTGGATGTAAGTGTGTATGGTCATTCATGCGAGTATTAGCTGGCCCAAAAGAAAGTTAATATTTGGCCAAAGATCATATACACATGTCATGATAAACATGTCATAGATTCTAAAGTTTTAAACATGTGACTGATGAATCAATCCAAAAAGGGGTTTGCCAGTTGACATGCCTTATTATAAGTGTTTGATCATTACGACAAGAGTACCACTTGCAGTTAATATCATTGTCCAAAGACTTGATGTTAATTGTGCACTAGGTATCTTGAATTGGACATACCATTTTTGAGCACATTGATAATTTTAAGTTGTGAGCATATTTTAATATTTTGTCTTTTATTTGAATCAACTACATCGATTGCTTCAATATCTGCGAATTTGAATTCGGTTCCGGTCCTTAATGGTG
>NW_017717965.1:0-1539 GCF_001865875.1 Lupinus angustifolius
CTAATCGCATGAGTCTAATGACCATTAAGCGCGACATTCCAGAGGTCTTTAGGGGTACTATCTCGGATGAGATAAACAGTGCCAAAGATTTCCTTGCTGAGATTGAAAAGCGCTTTGGAAAAGGCAATAAGGCGGAAACAAGTACTCTGTTATAGAACTTGATTTCAAGGCAAGGGAATACATTATGGGAATGTCCAACATCGCTTCAAAACTTAAGGCCCTTAAGCTTGAGGTGTCAGAAGACTTACTCATTCATTTGTCTTGCTTTCTCTTCCTGCACAATTCAGTCAGTTTAAGATTTCTTATAACTGTCAAAGGGAGAAATGGACTCTAAACGAGCTCATTTCATTTTGTGTGCAAGAAGAGGAAAGGCTGAAGCGAGAAAGGACTGAAAGTGCCCATTATGTTACTACCTCTAAAGACAAGGGCAAAAGGAAAATCATTTCGGAGCCCAAGAATGAAGCTGCTAAGGGTCCAATGCAAAAGAAACAGAAGCAGGATGATGTCTGTTTCTTTTGCAAAGCAACTGGACATCAAAAGAAGAAATGTGTAAAGTATCACGCCTGGTGTGCTACTTGCTTTGGTTTGTTCTGACGTCAATTTAACTTCAGTACCTGGAAACACCTGGTGGTTAGACTCTAGTTCAACTTCTAACATCAGTGTTTCAATGCAGGGTTGCCTGAGCTACCGAAAGCCTAATCATGTTGAAAGATACATCTGTGTTCGCGATGGAAAATCAGTAGAAGTGGAAGCTATAGGGCATTTTAGGTTGTTATTATGTACTGGCTTCTATTTGGATTTGAAAGACACTTTTGTTGTACCGTCTTTTAGACGGAATTTAATTTTTGTTTCTTACTTGGACAAATTTGGTTATTGTTGTTCATTTGGAAACAATTCAGTTCAATTGTCTTTAAATTCAAATATTATTGGAACTGGTTCAATTATGATGAATGACAACCTTTATATGCTGAATACCATAACTGATTATAGCGAAACCCTGAATGTGGAATCACGTGGTACTAAGCGTAAAATTGAAAATAATAATTTAGGTGCATTATGGCACAAACGCCTAGGTCACATTTCTCAAAAGAGAATTGAGCGTCTTGTGTCAGATTGAATTTTGGATTCCATTGACTTCACAAACCTTAATGTTTGTGTTAAATGCATAAAAGGAAAATAGACCAAACAATCAAAATATGGTGCATATAGAGCTTCGGACGTCGTAGAATTGATACATACGGATATCGGTGGGCCATACCCTACGGCTTCCTGGAATGGTCAACGATACTTCATATCATTCATAGACGATTATTCTCGTTATGCATACATTTTCTTATTCATGAAAAGTCCTAATCATTGGACGTGTTCAAAACTTTTAAGGCTGAAGTTGAAAATCAACTCAGCAAAAGGATTAAGTGCGTCAGATCTGACCGTGGTGGTGAATACTACGGTAGATATGACGGTTCAGGTGAACAACGTCCAGGGCCTTTTGCCAAATACCTAGAGGAATGAGGTATAGTCCCACAGTACACCATGCCA
>NW_017717966.1:0-776 GCF_001865875.1 Lupinus angustifolius
AATGAAGGATCTTGGTGAAGCTTCATTTGTATTAGGAATCCAGATACACCGAGACAGATCTCGGGGTATTCTTGGATTATCACAAAAGAGCTATATAGAAAAGGTACTTAAAAGATATGGCATGTAGGACTGTAAAGTAATGGATACTCCAGTTGCTAAGGGAGACAAATTTAGTCTCAATCAGTGCTCTAAAGGAAATATGGAAATTCAAGAAATGCAAAAGATCCATTACACATCAGCTGTAGGGAGTCTTATGTATGCTCAAGTATGTACGCGTCCGGATATAGCTTTCATAATTGAGGTTTTAGGCAGATATATGAGTAATCCAGGAATGGACCATTGGAAAGCAGCCAAAAGCGTCATGAGGTACTTAAAGGGAACAAAAGACTATATGCTCACATATAGGAGATCAGACCAAGTAGAGATCATTGGGTATTCTGACTCCGATTTTGCGGGATGCCAAGCGATCTACTTCGGGCTATGTTTATCTGTTAGTTGGTGGTGCGGTTTCTTGGCGTTTTGCCAAGCAAAACCTTGTGGCTTCATCCACCATGGCAGCAGAATACATAGCATGTTATGAGGCATCACTTCAGTCATCATGGTTGATAAATTTTGTCACTGGGCTGCGGGTTGTGGAAATGATTGAAAGACCACTAAAGTTATAATGTGACAATAAATCAGCCGTGTTGTTCTCCAACAACAATAGGAGTTCGGCAAAGTCGAAACACATCGACATTAAGTTCCTAGTTGTTAAGGAGAAGGTACAAAGTGGACAG
>NW_017717967.1:0-3730 GCF_001865875.1 Lupinus angustifolius
CTGTCTTTATGCTTTGTACAATAAAATTTTATGTTATTGTTAAGGATCTCACTAAAGTTAAGTATGACCAGTTGAAAATTGACATGTACAGATCATATTTATGTAATTTTCATGCTACACATTTCATGATGTATCTATGTCATTTAGTTGTGTCAATGTTGGTGATCATTATTGAATTAGTCATGATTGGTATGGCGAAGTTCACTGTGATTCGATATGGAGACATGGCTAATGGACAGGATAATTTGGATATGTCTGAATCATAATGGCAATATTTAAGCGTGCAATAATGATAACACGCACGAGGAATCATATGTGTGACCAATGGGAGATTGTTAGAATTTCTGACAATTTATGGGTCACAAATATAATTCTATAATTGTGTTATGACTATTATGTAATTAGCCAAAATATAAAATGATATTCAGTAATTAATTTGGTGGTTAAGGGCATATGTGACATGAAATATTATAAGTGTAGATACCTTCAGGCAATTTCTGATTTGATGAAAGGACTGAATCGGAATTATTGCAACTAAAGTAGTAACCACTTCGGGGTTACTTTTATGGGTTATGGTCCCCATTTGTAGAGCAACAGGTTTTCAAGTGTAAAGGTGGAGGAGAATAAGGTAGGATGAGAATAGTGTTATCCAGGATAGGATAACACTATCCACCCATCCATAAGGCTCATAAGGTATAAGGATGAGGTTTTTCCTCATAACCTAAGGCTAAGGCAAAACATACTCTCCCTAAGGCACACTCAAGAAAGCTCTCTCATTCCCCTCTAGAGAAGCATAAGGAAAACCGTAAGGCGCTCTATCATCTGGAAGAATTCGGCGCTCTATCATTTAGAAGATCATCCCACCCTCATACATTCGAGATTCCGGAAATGGCTCAACAACGTATGTTCTTCATCTTCACCATGAACTCATTTGGGGTTTCTTCGGTCTGGACCATGGTTGTTCCATTTGGGTTTATATAATGACATAAACATTAGGTTATGAGAGCAAAGTCATGGTCATAAGGACTTCCGCGTTTAATCTATGGATTTCAGATGGAGAAATTCTCCAACACATTAAATATCTTAAAAAAATAATAGAAATGAACAAACAATAAATAATGTACATATGTATATAAATCTTTATAATGTGTCGATACATATATATTACACTATATTATATTTGCATATTTGCTTCTATATACCATCAAATAAGAGTTTAAATCAAAATAACATTTATCATTATATTACTTTTGTTTGAATATGATTAACACATGAATGATTAGGATTTGGTGACAGTAGTGTATACCTATTAAATTCGTACATAAAGGAGTTGGTAAAGGAAATCTCGATAAAAATCGGTGACAAATAAAAAAAAGAAATAATTTTCATTGTAGGGGTTTAAGGAAAAAGGGTGGATTCTATTGTTTTTGTCGAAGACAAACAAGTAAGGTTTTTGAGTTTCAGTATTGCAATGGTTTCTCTGACAACATGGGTTCGATACGTTGCACACAAGCTTCAATATTCCGCTTCTATAAGCTGGAAGGTTCTTCCCCTTTCTCACTCTCCATTTTATTATTACTCTATTCATTTCATTTCATCTGATTCTGTATTTTTCTCTATTAATTCATTTCATTTCCCACTTATATTATCCAATACGTGTTTTTATGTTCAATTATAAAAAAAGCGAGGTTTTTAAATTGCGGTTGCGGTGTACAATTGTGGTCGTGATATAGTTTGGGCGACTCTCAAAGCCTTAACATATTCGGGTATTTGGTGGTTGCGGACCCGGATTTGAAATCTTGAAAAAATTGTACTTGGGTTTGAGTTTTGGTGATAATTGTTGATTCTAGCTATGCAATCTATAAGATCCCTGCTTCAATAGAAAAGAAAAGAAGGGGTATTGAAAAAAAAAAGTTTTTGTTTGCACATTATCTTAAGTTGAATAAATCATAAACAAATCTGTTTTCCTTCATTATTTTGTTCTTCTTAAGTTCATATCAGGTTGTATTTATGGGCAATTTGTGGGTTATAAAGAGGAAGAGTTGTTATGGGTAGGATGCAATATCTGGAATTTCATGAAAAGGGAAAGTGAGAAGTGATATCACAATTTGCTTGGTTGTGTTAAATGCTGTGTGCTGTTCTGTATATTCTGTTAGCTATACTTTAGTTTCCGAGCCATCATCGATCATGCTCAATGGTCCTATTGGGAGGAATTTCTAGTTGTTTTCTCTCAGGCAAGCTAAATATTTTCGAAACGATGATTGGCCCGTGTTTCTTATGCAAGTCTGTATGAGAAGATTTTTCACTTGATGCATTTTTGTGATTTGAAGTTGGATTTTGTAAGTAAACTTAAAAGTGATCTGTTTTGAATTGTGTAATTTAATAACGTTATGATAATGAGAAGATATTATAATTTGGTTCTTAAATAAGATTCTCCTCGTTGATGTTCTAACTGCTTGCTGTATACTTAAAGTAACATCACTGCTCTTGACTTAGAAGTTCTTGCTCAGCTTGAAACCTTGTTGAGGGCTTTGTCAATAGGAACTCTAGCTTGTACATTTGGGATACAGAAATAAGATGTTGTTGAATAGAATAATTTTATATCCCATGAAGCTTGTTTTCAATCCAGGAGCTAAGTAGTTTGGAATACACTGCATTTGGAGTTTTCATGGCATTAGATCAGTGACTGAGATATTAAAGTTTAGATACTATATTGCCTACCTTTATTTCTATTTATTATAAACTATTATAAACAAAATAAATAAGTCTAACAATAAGTCTAAAGTGCCTAGGATAAGAGTTCATACCGTTTGAGCACTTGTTGTTAGTATATTTCTTTTTTGGTAAATCAAGCACTTGTTTTAATTGGTATATTTATTTATATTATTGGTATACAATGGGTATAGTTCAAACATAATAGGTCTTCTCCACCCCCTTATAAATGTAAGCAAGGTTAAGGGTGGTGGCTGGAAAAATGAAAACCAGGTTCTTGCTTTATGTGAATCCTGGCAAGCATTAGAAAAAGAAGGCTCTCGAGGGTATTCTATTTCTAGCTTCCAAGATTATGATTTTATCTGAAAAAGTTCAAAACACTTTTGGTTATTAATACTTTCATCTTTTCCTCTCGCAGTTCTTTTGAAGTCTTTATTTTTTATTTTGCCCCTCTCTTTTTCTTACTCTTCCTTTAAATCTGTTAGAATATTAGGATCGGCATTGTCTTTGGCAGCTGGGCCTGTACTAGTTGTAGCACACTTGTATTTATGACAACCAAGCCTTAGTTCCACTAGGTGGGGTCAGCTACATGAATCGAACGACGCATAATGTTCTATCATACATCATGTCCATTAACAAATCATTGATATCTAAATATTTCCTAATCGTTTCGCTTATGGTTTTTCTTGGCATACCTCTACCTCTAGATATTTGAGTAACATCCATTTGGTTGTTAGCTATCTCCTTCCCACATGCCAAAAACACCTAAGGCCTTGTTCTACCATCTATTTTACAATAGGAGCTACCACATTTTTTCCCGAATGCATTCATTCCTAATCCTATCTTATCTAGTGTGCCCACTCATCAAACACAACATTTTCATCTTTGCTTTTGCTACATGTAGCACACTTGTATTCAACCTAATATTATAATATAATTGATAGGAATATTAGACTAGTGTTTCGTATCACAGCATAACAATAAGTTAGAGTCTAATACAAATATATATATATATATA
>NW_017717968.1:0-6547 GCF_001865875.1 Lupinus angustifolius
ATATATATATATATATATATATATCACTTTTGTCCTTCTCTATTACACAACATTTTCATCATTGCTACATGTAGCACTCTTGTATTTAACCTAGTATTTTAATATAAGTGATAGGAATATTAGACTAGTTTTTTCGTATCACAGCATAATAATTATTCAGAGTCTAATACAAATATATATCACTTTTGTCCTTCTTCATTATTTCCTTTGAGCTTCTACGAGTGGACAATTGAAGTATACGTTGTGAAGAGCATATATGAGCTTTGACATTAAAGGCGAGGCAGCTCTCTTAAGGCCTACCTTTGTGTGTATGCTATGTATAGAACATCTACGTAAAATGTTTAGATTTTAGAACAATGGCGAACTTATCTCCTAAGCAGAGGCTTTGAATGTTTTCTTCATAGTTTAAGATCTACAATTGTACAGGTTTTACCTGATTTTCCTCTTCTGTGGCTGTGTATCACATTGTTAGCACTTAAAAGCCTCGCCTTTGAAGTGTCTTCTGATTGATTCAATGTTGTGATGTGAAACAGAGCTATACAGGTGGTCAAATTACAGATAGACAGCTTGGTGATGCTGTTTGGAGGAACCTTTTTCAAGGAAAGTTGACATACATGCACTGGAATAAAGGAGAGGAGATGGCCCCTACCATTGCTGAAAAAGAAGTAACCCTCGTTCGTAAAATACCAATTGCAGATCCAAAGTAACTATACTTGTCTAATACAGCGTACACTTTCCTTAATGAAAATCTATTGACTGTTATTGCAAGTTGTTTGATATGGGCCATCTAAAGCTAGAGATACAACAGAGATGCTTTACGCTAAACAACATACCGTTTTTGTTTTATTTTTTTGATAATTTTCCCGTTGCTTTTATATGTCTATCTAATTATGTTGTGTCATCAACCATTCTAAGATAGCTGTGCAACCTTTGCTTGGAAAACTCTTAGTCACTTGTTTTCTTGTAAGTGTGTACTGATAGACTGCCATTTTTTGACTACTGGCCTAGCATTGTGAAACAAAGTATTAAGTTCACACTCGAAGAAGATTTAATTACACATTTCAATATCTCTTATGGTGTGTCTGTGTATTATTTAGGAGACACCATTTTGTGTAAAGTTTTTGGTTAAATTAGAGTTTACCCCTTGTGGATTCGCTTCACTGATGAACCACCTGTTTGTTTGATTTCTGCTACCTACTTCATTTGTATGGCATTGAATCATAATTTACGTAATAGTGAATGATAGATGATTTGTAATGAGTTTAGATATGTATGAAAGTAAGGCCTCAGCTTATTTGCATATTTTTGTATACTATAGCAGCTCAATATAATCTCTTTTATAAATAAATTAATTTTGGCAGAATGTTTGTTTCAACCTCTTTTATAATCCAGATTGCTTATGAAAAGTTGTAGTCTTGTAGACTTGTAGCTATTCTTTTGTTTCTTCATTGTTATGCAGCAATATATTATCATCTTGGTTTGGACTTTTTCCATTTCCATTGCATTTTGTTCGTTTGCTTTTTTAGTGCTTACTTGATTGATATCATGCTTGAGGTGTGCCTTGGTGCAATGGTGAGGCTGCTTTCTTATATCCTGGCTATGAAGCACGGATACAGATACGTGTGTCGGATACGATACGTATCCGATACGCCAACACACATTTTTTCTAAAATATAGGATACAATACGTGTATAAAATAGTAAAAAATACATAAAATATGATAAAATTATAAGTGTAAATCAAACTATCTAAAGTAGAAAATATAATGAAAATTGTAAATTATTCTCCTCCAAAATTCCAAGTACCAAAACTAGAAAATATAGTAGAATAATTCATAAAATTGATAATAACATATCTTATCTCATCCTATTTTTTGTTGAAAATGTATTAGATACGTATCTTCATCTTCATCTTTATTTTATTATTTTTTATTTTTGGATACTCTAGGGATATGTATCCTTCACGAATCCGAGTGTATCCATGTCGGATACGTGTCCGACACCGATACATGAGAGTGTTCAATGTATCCGTGCTTCAAAGTACCCCAGTGGTCAGGTGCTAGTTTCAAAAACCGCCTTTCTGCTCATGGGTTAAGACTTAAGAGATAAAAATTATGCATCTTGTGTGCTAGGTCGCCTCTTTAGTAGTAATATGATGCTATAAGGAACCATGCCTAACGTTGGTTCAGGTCCCTTTCCGAGTTCAGATAGATAAGTGGCCCACAGAGGTTGCTGTCTAAGATTTTTTCTGTTGAAGTAATTGTTCTTGAACGGTTGGGCAAATATCATTGTGTCTAGAGCTTCTGACATGCACTCTACTTCTGTTGTTGTAACAATATGAATGGTTTTGACCATTTGAGTTATCAGGATGGTGTTGATATTACAAGGATTTACTGGTTTATGGAGTTGAAGCCCTGGGCGGGATTATCATTTGAATGTGGTAAAGACTGAAGAGTGTGTTTGTGTAGGACTATTTCTCTACAAAATCACTTATAACATAATAAACATGTTTTTGTGAGATTATTTCCATCATTAGAATCTGAAAATTATCAGATTTGTGATTATCTTATAATCTACTTTGATTAGATTTAGATTATAATAATGAGGTGTGATAGATGAGAAAGAAACAGGGCCAACAATATGAAGCACAATAAATCACTATAATAGTTTATTATTTTGGTTTTAACCAAACACAAATAACTTCTGATTTACACCAAAATGTACAAAAAATTAAATCACTTATTTTACACAATCTGAAAACACATTTTTAAGCTTAAACAAATGGAGCCGAAGTTTCATTCAAGTGGCATTTTAGTTTTTACAAATGTTATGCATAAAAGAATAAATCAGCAAGCCTCCGGTGGTGTTACATTCCATGCTGATCGTGTGCTGTGGTTGTGTGTATAATTTATGCTTTTTTGGCAGAAAAAAAATTATTTTTTCTTTTTAATTTGTTATCAGGTTAAATCTACTGGGTGGTATGAGTCATAACCATTCAGCCATAAATGTTGCTGATTGACTACCAGCTTAAAAATTTGGAAATTAGATCTTTTATTTTGTTCTTGTTCTCTAGAGTTCCACAGAAGTTAGTAAGAGATTGGCCGACAATTGACTTTTTCACTGGCTGATCATTACTCAGTGCATTCATAGTGCCGTTATTTGTTAGTGATATATGTTTTCTTTGACAGGTCTGTTTTTGTAGGAGACGTCATCGTCTTGAAGGACCCCGAGAAGCCAAATAACTTCCTAGTCAGGAGATTAACTGCGGTCGAAGGTTATGAAATGGCCTCTACTGATGAAAAGGAAGAACCCTTTGTTCTTGAGAAGGATCAATGCTGGGTAGAGGCTGACAATGAAAAATTGAAAGCCAAGGTATAAACTGCTTACTTTCGTGTAGACTAATTGTTATACTTGCATTTCCAATTTACTATTACCAATATGCTATCCGTAAGTGAATCATTATGCATCTCTGTCACAATTTTTGAAATTTGTTGTGTATGATTGACATGATCACTAGGTAGAACTTAACAGTTTGATTAAAATATTTTTCTATAGAGTTACTAGATGGTGCCCGACAATTCTTACACATGTATCAACAGATCCTGACATTGACAGGACTTGGACAGCTAAATCCCCCTTTTATCATTTCATAGAAATGAAATCGGCCACGCCTCGGCATTGCAATTCAGCAAAGCAGCTTTTAGAACTCAGTTTACAACTATAATGTGGCTGTTGGTCGTATGCGCTTGCGACTAGAGCTTCTCAAGTGGAAATGTATATTTGTTAATTCTGTCATAGGCTAGAAAACACTTCTTAATGTTATTGGGTAGTCCACATGAATTCCACCATTTACAAAGTTTGTTGCTAGCGTTTCTCTAATCTGTACTGTTTTTTGAGTTGTTAGTAATACAAAAATAGCTTCTCCTAAACAATAAAAAGTAGTTGTAACTGTAACAAAAAAAAACATTTGAAGTGATAATTGACCATATAGTTAATTTTGAACCTTTTATTAAGTATCTCTAAGCTTTGAAGTTAATGTTTCCAGAAAGTCTAGTAGGATATGCTGTAATATTTTCACAATGCTTTTGATTCATCAATTGTTTGTTGAACAAGTAAAATTTCTTTGTTTAACGACGCCAACCCAAATGGCAGGAAGCAAATGATAGTCGTAAATTTGGTCCAGTTCAGATGACAGACATTGTAGGTAGAGTCATATATTCCCTGCGAAATGCCGTAGACCATGGCCGTGTAGAGAACAGGTAAACTAAATGTCCGAAGCTAATTCATTATGCATAAATGGTATCACCTTTTTTATCACTGATATATATATTCTGCTTCTTTGACAGTGATTTCAGCATGCAAAAGGATTCACCAGTGTTGGAGGTGGAACTTGATGTTGAAGAGATGGCAAAGAATCAGAAAGACTAAAACATTTGCACTCAGAAGCACTAACTTGTTCATTTTAAGCATGCTTCAGTTTCTTCTTTGTGGATTATCTTTGAAGCACAGAGGTAGAATAAAATACATGATTTTTGAATTGTTGCAATTGGGTGGTGTTATTGTTTGTCTGCATATCAGGCAATTGGAACTTTCTTTTGTAACTGTAAAATTTGAAGCAGAATGTGTTGGAGATTTAGTTTTATCATTGTTACAAGTTATTTAGCTCCAAATGTAATTGACCAAAATTTGGTCTGTTGATGATGATAAAAGGCTACAATTTCAGAAATTGTTGTTTTAGCTATTATCATTTTGTTCCCTGCTTAATGGTAAAAGTTGTGTTGTCCTAGTGCTACTACTACTAGGCTCTCTTGCCAAGTGTTCACTTCTTGGAGAGTAAAGTGAGTTTGATGAAGAATGTTTTAAGTTAAACTTAGTTGAATATAATAAAACTACCCACTTAGTTTTTTCCTCTTCAACTTTTTTTCCTTTCTCTTGGCTACAATTTATGGTTAATGACCTGCAATGACATGATTCATTCACAGACTTAATAAACTCTACTTAGGACCTTTGTCTACTCATCAAATTTTCATTCACATATGTCCTTGATTTTAGGGGCATAATTGGTATGGTTCTAATGCAATGTAGAAATACAAGGGTATGTAATTACATACATTTTCTTAGCAGTATGTCTTGACTTTGATAGCTCATTAAGACTTAATTCAGTTAAACTACTTGTAAATATAAATCATAAAATGTTAATCTCAAACTTCAAAATTTAGAGGTTGAGTATATCACAAAATTGGCTTGATGCCTTTTTCTCTTATTCCTCCCTCATATATATAGTACATCATTCTTTAGTGGGAATCTTTCCCATTTACAACTAATAATTACATGATTATTGCATTTCCTATTTCGTAGTCTGAATATTAGGAAACCTAAATAAATACAATTAATATGTGAATATATGATTTCCTAATTTATATAACTAATAATAGGAAATCAACGATATACATTTATAGCCAATAAGATCAAATGGATTATGCTGAATCCTTGCCTAACATCCCCCCTCAAATTGATGCGGCTGATCCAGAAGCATCAATTTGCTAATGAGAAACTGGTGACGAGGACGAGGAACAGCCTTGGTAAAAATATTTGCTAGCTGAAGTGTAGAGGTCACATGTGGAAGGGAAATGATATGATCATCATAGGCTTCACGGATGGAATGACAATCTACCTCAATGTGCTTAGTACGTTCATGAAAAACGGGATTGGCGACAATTTGAATAGCACTAGTATTGTCAGCAAGAAGAGGCGTGGCATTGGGTTGAGGAAAGTCAAGGTCAGCCAAAAGACCACGAAGCCAAATAATTTCAGAACATGCCAGAGACATAGCTCGGTATTCAGATTCAGTAGAAGATTTAGAAACCCGTGATTGCTTTTTGCTCTTCCAAGAAATAAGTGTTGGACCTAGGAACATGCACCAGCCAGTGACGGATCGGCGAGTATCTGGGCAACCAGCCCAATCTGCATCACTGTAGCCAAGCAATTGAAGAGAGGAACCGGCTGGGAAAAACAACCCACGATGAGAAGTTCCTTTCAAGTAATGAATGGTACGGCGAACACCAGCCAAATGAAGATGGCGTGGTGTGTGCATAAATTGGCTAACTTGCTGGACTGCAAAGGAGATGTCAGGACGGGTAATAGTCAAGTAATTTAGGCTGCCTACTAATTGGCGATATAGTAGAGGATTAGGTAGAATGTCACCCTCATCACGGTGATACTTGACATTGACTTCCAAAGGAGTGTCAACAGGATTAGCCATTTGAAGACCAGCCAAAGAAATTAAATCCTCTGTATATTTATGTTGGTGAAGTAAAACACCCTTGGAGTTAGAATGAACCTCGAGGCCCAAAAAGTAGTGTAGGCAACCTAGATCCTTCATCTGAAACGAAGCTTGGAGCTGGCGTTTGAGGTGTTGTATGGAAACATCATCAGAGCCAGTGATGACCATGTCATCAACATAAATAAGTAGAAGAACAATACCAACTTGTGTTTTATGAATAAATAAAGATGAATCATATTGGCTCTGAAGAAAAGAGAAGCCTTGT
>NW_017717969.1:0-17161 GCF_001865875.1 Lupinus angustifolius
GTGCTGCTGTGGAGGGCTGTCCAGGAACAACAGTAAAGGCCTGCACTCGTCGCTGATTTGGTCTTGTCGGGCATTCCGTAATGATATGACCGTGCTGCTTACAATAGTTGCAAAATTTCTTGGAACAGTGCTTAGCAATATTAAGGGTAATCGCTGATGGTAATCGCTGAACTTGTCTCATGTCTCTGCCTTTACCTCTTCCTTGAGCAGAATAGGCAACAGTGATAGCGTCCAAAGCATTGCTATCACGTGACATGGCTCCTTGAGTGAGAAGACGTTGTTCTTCTCGAAGTAATTCTCCAACACACACGTCCAAAGACGGCAAAGGATTCCTATTTAATAAAGCAGCACGAGTAACGTCGAAATCTGGCCTGAGCTTCATGAGGAACTGATCCCGCTTACTGACTTCATAAACTTCTTGAATGGCAGCCAGCGAATCCTTGGGAACATCAGCATGTAGAATGGCTGAGTGTTCAGCCCAAAGGTTAAGGAATCCTGAGTAATAATCTTGGATGGACAGATTATCTTGTTTGTAATTAGCGATGTCTAGCTCCAATTGAAAGCGCTTAGCAGTGTTGTTTTGATTGTAGATGCGCTTCAAGTAATCCCACATCTCCTTAGCAGTCGAAAATGAACGCAGGTTGTTAACCATTTGAGACTCAATTGAGCCTAGAATCCAAGTGATAACCTGTGCATCCTTTGTGGCCCACGCAGCTAACTCAGCCATTGCATTTGCAACACATGGCTAGACTGCATTATACAAAGCTGCTAGCCACTCTGTTTTCACACCAAGGCCATTCTTGATCTGTTTTGGCTTGATTATGTGAATGGTTTAGTGGCAGAGCCTCCTAGCATTTTAGCACACGTGTAATGTGTTAAATGTATTAGTTATTAGTTAGTTTGCATTAGTTAAGAAGTTGTTATTTTCTTATTACTTCTTTTGCAATCAAACTCTACTCGGTATCACAAAATTGGCTTGATGCCTTTTTCTCTTATTCCTCCCTCATATATATAGTACATCATTCTTTAATGGGAATCTTTCCCATTTACAACTAATAATTACATGATTATTGCATTTCCTATTTCGTAGTCTGAATATTAGGAAACCTAAATAAATACAATTAATACGTGAATATATGATTTCCTAATTTATATAACTAATAATAGGAAATCAACGATATACATTTATAGCCAATAAGATCAAATGGATTCTGTTGAATCCTTGCCTAACAGAGTACCCATGAATAAAACATCAATCTCAAATGTTTACATAATTTTTATGTTTAAATATGACTTTAAGAAATAGTTTTTTAGTTTTTCATATTTTAAAAAACTTTTTTGTGCTTGTTGTCCATGAGATTTTTAAATTGGGTTTTCCTTTTAGAAGAAGTTGTTGGACCGTTGTCGAGATTAAACAAAGGTGTTTAAACTTTATGTTCTATAATAACTTTATCCATTCAAATCATTATTGACCTATAAATAAAAGTAATATTAATGATTGATTGTGCATAAATTTTTACAGTGTCGGTACATAGATATTACACTCTTAATTTTATGGGGCAACATCTTACGAAAATTTAGTAGATATTAAGGTGATCAGTCTTAGTCGGGCTTTGTTTGGGAGTTATGAGGGAAATGTGAGGAGAGAAGTCAAATGGTTAGAAAGGGGAGGAAGGGGAGGGAAAATGAAGAAAATTCCCTCCTTATTTAGATGTATAAAATTTTGAAGAGTATAATTATATAATATTACTAAAAATATTTAATTATTTTGACATTTTATCTCAAAAAACCCCAAATTGGGGGAACTTTACAAACAGATACATGAAGGGTTTTGGAGGGTTTGAGAGATCTTTTAAAACCTTCCCCTCTCATTTATCAAATTCTCAAACAATGGGAAGACTTTCCAAAGTCATCCATTCCCTTTTAAAACCTCATTTTCAAACAAGACCTTACGTATCCAAAACTTCTCAAACACATTGCATATGGAATATTTTCATCAATGAGTTCAAATTGTTTTTCCATTGGCTAAGTGAAGAAAGAAAAAATAAGTGAGTTTGATACTACATTTTGATCCAAAATCTTAAGATAATAGGTTTACGAGTTGATCCACTTATATGTTCTTTAACTCATTTACTTCTACACAACATGAAACTTCTTCTTCATACTTGAACCGCCCAACATTTCCCTCTTAAGTGCGAGTTACTCCTCAATAGACTAGAGCTCAACACCAACCAACCATAAGATCTGATACTAGAGTTGAGGCTTCATCAGTGAGTTAAAGTGTTCTTTGATTAATGTTATGAGCAGAAATGTCATGAAGGTCTAATAGATATTAAGGTAATCAACCTTCAAGTGTCCAAAACTTGTCAAATTCCCATGGCTACGACTTCTTGTAATAAAAATATAACCAAATGACTACACAACACCTTCCACATGCACAAAAGAACCCTTTTTCCATCGAACCTTCATATCACAATCATTCACTTGAGACCCATCACATCTCAAGACCTTCCTTGGAGAACAAAGCCTTAATATAGGCCTAAATAAGGACTCGGCCCGGAAAATATAGATTCACATGTCATTACAGGTTAAGCTTGGATTAGACAAATTTGAGATTTTACCATAACTTGGAGAATAAAATAAGCTTCATAAGGATTAAATCTCTATTGGGATGCATCAAATCAATTACCCCCAAGTATTTTGGGTGTAGATGTATGATTGGTGCCCATGAGGCCAAACATTTATACAATTGTGAACATGTAACTATAATTTTGAGTAGAAGAAAATGATTATCCTTCTAATCCCAAAATAAATTATTCCCTAAAATAACCCTTATCAGGGGTTACCAATTTTCAAACACACATCAAGTCTCATTCACTGTGTTACTTCCCTCGTTGCAAAATGTCGCAAACGACGAATCTCGTCGTCGCTAATAACATTGGTAAGTCACTATCCTCCATTATTCTCTCCTTCACTATGCTTTCATGGTTCTCTTTCTTGTTTCAATCATAACCGTAATGGAACACAAAACCTTAACCAACCTTAAATTACACAATACTAAATTAATAGCTGCTTCAATTTCAATAACCTACTGTGTCTATTTTTCATTTGCTTATTTAAGAACTTGTATTCAACACTAGGGTTTTGCATTACCGTGTGTCTAATTTCCTAACTTTTTTTTTCTTCAATTGTTTTTAGCTTTTTGATAGAAAGCTTCATACTTTGAGAGGTTTTTTTTAATGGGTTTTTGTTTTTCTCTGCATTTTTTGTGAACCCTATGAGGGGACTTATGTTTTGAAAGATATAATATTTTGTGTATGTGTGGGTTTTTTGGCTGCTCATGTTGCATGTTACGTATTTGATGAAATGTGGGTGCTAAACCATAGTAGCTGTTGGACACTTTCATTATTGAAGGAAGTGCTCTTCTCTGCAGCCGCCTGAATACTTTCTTTATGTTTGTTGAGTTTTGATAATGTTGTTTTGGTTTTCTATGTGATTCTTTACCTCCCACCTAATGTTATTGTTCAATTCAAGGTGTTGTAATTACAATTGGATTGTCTTGCTGTTTTTTTATTTATGTTTTATCATAGACAATGGGTTGTATTATGTTGATCAGGATTCATTACCTTTAGAGAGGCTCTCACCAAACTGAAAGTATGGATTTTTTGGATCTGTTTTTATTCGGTGATTGAAGCAATTGTTGTATTTTGGGTCAATAGGTTTTATCTGCGAGCTGCTTCTAGAATAGTCTTAAGTCATCACGAGTCTAGCAGGATTAGTTTGTTGATAAGCTGAATTTTGTACGATCGGGTTCCGGTTGTTAGTCTTCTCACTGTGATGTATGTTATCCCTAAATTCAGAGTGTGGAGTACTTGGTGCCTTATGTAGGGTTTCTGTTGTGGCATTATTTTGTGTCATTTGATGTCCTTGTTAATTTTTCTGTTCTCATACTTTACCTTTTCCTTTTGTGTGGAGTACTTTACCTTGAATTGGTTTCGATGATATTGCAGGTTGTGGAATGTCAGAAGGCAGGTGTCTCCCATGTTCAGGTGTTTCCGGAAGAACAGCTGCGGTATACACTTGCTCTTCTTTGAGTCATTGCAGAATTCATTCACATGTCAAAATTAGAGGGTTAAAGTGTGTTTCTGTGGGTGCATCTTTTGTGTGCAAAGCAAGGAGGAACCCAGATTTCTCGAGGCAACACAAGCATGGGTCCTCCAGAAATACGAACAGGCACAATGAAGGGAGAGATAGCTTTGAGAACTTTGAAGATGATATGTTATCTTTGAAAAATGGACCCTTGGTATCACTTTCCGCCTCTGGAAAATCCCAGGCCACTGCAGTCCCTGGACCTAGAGAGAAAGAGATTGTTGAGCTATTTAGGAAGGTTCAAGCTAAGCTGCGTGAGAGAGCTGCTACCAAAGAACAAAAGAAGGTTGAAGCTTCACCAGGGAAGGGTAAAGAGAGTGGTACTGTCGATTCCCTCCTCAAGCTACTGAAGAAACACTCAAATGAGCAACAAAAGAAAAGCAGTGGAGGAGGCAGAGGAAAAGATTCTAGTTTCGACGGGTCGCAAGAATCTATTCAATACAACGGACGACGAAGCACTAAGTTTTCTGATTTGGATAATGCTCCAAAGGAAAGCAGAGAAAAAGATTCTAGTTTGGACGGTTCGCAAGAATCTAGCCAATACAATGGACGACGAATCACTCAATTTTCTGATTTGGATAATGCTCCAAAGGAAAGCAGTGGAGGAGGCAGAGGAAAAGATTCTAGTTTGGATGGGTCGCAAGAATCTAGCCAATACAATGGACGACGAAGCACTAAATTTTCTGATTTGGATAATGCTCCAAAGGGTGAGTCCCAAGAATCCAACATCTCATCTGTAACGAGGCCTCGGTCAAGTTTCCAACGAAGGTCTCCTGTTCCTCGTGTAAAATTGCAGCCTGTCTCTTATGATGATGAAAACCGGAATGTAGTGCCACCAAGTAGTGAGGTTAGAGGGAACGACCATGATCAAAGAGATTTAAAGCTCAATCATAAGGAGGGGCCTGGTTCGGAACCAGATATTGATCATGACTTAGAGCCCGATTCTCTACCAGATCTCGATCAGGAGTCAGACCACGACTCCGAACCAGTTCTTCTTCCAAAGGATGACCTATTCTTCCCAGACAGGGAAATCGATGACTTGTCAGATGATGATTCTGAACATATTGACAATGAAGAGCATGCAGTGGAGGAGGAGCTAGTGGTTCAGCATGAGGATTTGAGTGCACTGAAGCTGCCTGAATTGAGGTCGCTTGCAAAGTCTCGTGGCCTAAAAGGGTTCTCAAAAATGAAGAAAGATAACCTTGTGGAGTTGCTAACCAGGAGCTGATAATAAAATAGATTTTTCTTTTCTATTTTATCCTACATTTTATTTGGTGTTTCTTTGTGTTGATTTTGAAGTCCAATTCTGAGCATTTGTTGATCATGATAGGGTAATCGTGACATCATTTTCTGGACAGAATTTTTGACGAATAGTTATGTTCTAATGATATCTGTGAAATTTTGTCAGCAATTCGGTAATCCTAGTAGTATTGTTGGTTAAACACAGGTTCTAGCTGCTATTTAGTGTTAACCATTATTGCTTTGCAACTTTAATTCTCATTCTTTGAGTTGTTTGATTGTTCTAACAAGTCACCCGAGTGTAGCCACATCGTCCACAATTTCTAGGACGTAGTTGTTGGAATTGTTCAGTGAAATAATTCGGGAACCTGGTCTTAACTAAGGGAATGGAAAGTGTGCCACTGTGTGAAATAAGTGTTATAGTAAAAAATTTAGTACTAACAAGAGTATCTCCTTACCTTTTTGAGTAAGAAACTAATCTTTTTGGGTGCATGAATGTCTCTCCTAATAAATGTCACTTACAGAAATTGAATTTCTAACCTTTTGATCATCTCGGAGATCTAATATGGCCTTACACTACTAGGCCAACACTTTGTTGATAATGACCACTACCATAAAATTGTTACTGGTGGGTGGGCACTCAAATCATCTTCTAGCTCCCACCAAATTTGGAGTGCATGTATTATGTGGAGCAGAATTGTGATACTCCATGTATTATTTGTTGTAATTGGAATATACACTTTTTGGATGTGCTCATGTAAATTGGGGACCAAGGATCTAGCGTATCACGCCTATATCGTGCTTGGGAGACCCCTTACTTCTCACCTAGCTTGGGTCAAGCCTGGTCCAAATTTGACCAGGGTATTCCAAATAGGTGAAATGTTCATAACACGGGCTTGGGCCAAGAGACAATTTTGTAGTTATCAATTATTTATGAAAACATATTCTTATAAAATTGTTTGATTTTTCAATTATTTTCCCAATTTTTTGTTATCTCCAAATTGGGTATTGTTTAATTTTGACAAAATTTTGCATTGAAGATATAAAATTTAAAGGGAAGGAAATCGAGTGTGTGTTTGAAATAGATAAAAGTTCATAGTTTATGCTTACAACACAAATATGCTGACAACTCACCTTCGTTATAAATGTAGCTTTTATTTATAAAAAAAATGACATCTTTTTTATTATGGGTTTCTTTTTTTGGATTACTTCTTTTTCCATCAAATTTCACTTTCCATTTTATCTCTCAATTTTCAATAGCAATTTCATTTTTTTGGATTCACATTCTATTGAATTATTTATTTTATTGTTTGTGCACTATTTATTTTGTGGATTGTCTAATTCAAGTTTAGTAAATTTTATTTATTGGCGTATCATGTTGTTTATAAATATTGATATTAATTTTTTTATTGTCTTTTATTTAATATTTTTTGCCTTTGTCATAAGGTATTAAAAGTTAAAAATGTCATAATAAAAATAAATATGATGATGAATATTAAAAAAATTATGCTTTAAAAATAATGTAGAAAACAACCAAAATAATCATAATATAAATAAATAATTTCGTATTTTTTATTATTTACTCTATAAAAATTAATATTTCTACCGTTCCTAAATGAAACAAATTAGTTTATATTTAGTTTTCAATTAAGCTATCAAAACTTAAATAGTTTATAATAAGAACATATTATAATCTGAAAACTTATAATCTTATAGTTTATAAATTAAAAATTAAAACATAATATATAGCAAACATATGCTTAAAGTTACACTACAAAGTATGTTTAGCATTCCCACTGTCTTATAAACCCAATTTTTATTTATGAAAAAATAAACAAAAAATAATATTTTATGGTGGGTTTCTTGTTTTTGGCATTGCTTATTTTTCCAACCAATTCCACTTCTCATTTTATCTATGAAATTTTAATAACAACTTTCATTTTTGGGACATCTAATTGAATTGTTTATTTTTATCAATTATTTATTATTTATTTTGTAAATTGTCTAATTCAAGTTTAATAACTTTATTTATTTGTATTAGTGATATTCATTTTTATATTATCTTTTATTTTAATAATTTTTTTACCTTTTAATGATGTACTAAAAGTTAAAAAAATTATACTAAAAATAATATAAAAAACCAACTCAAATAATCATAACATAAACAAATAATTTTATACATTTTTTTTATAGTTTGCTATGTAAGTATTCAAATATAAGGAGATTAAAATATGAACAGGTTATAGTCCAACATAAGGTTGACCCTGACCTAGTGTTGCAGGTGTGACCGTCCAAGGCCTACTATGATAAGAGGTCCATATAAAAACAATTAACTAATAATTTTATTATTTTATTTTATTAATATATTTATATTTTATAAATCATATAATGATTTTACTGTCTTTCATAGTTCTACTTTAAGTTCATTCGATCAACATGATAATAGAGATAAGATTATTAAAATTTGAAGTCTCATCGAAATTCATAAATTGATATTTTGAAACTTTTATATTAAGCTTTAAATAGTCTTGGAAAAAATCAATTTTGTTGGTAAAATCCTCAAACATAAAGTTGAGAACTTGTAGCCATAATTTCCCCAATCGCCATGAAAAATTATATATACTTTTTTTAAATAAATTTAAGGTCTATATTTTTTTACTTGTACAATTTATATGTAAGGACCAACATGATTCCACAATTTATAATCTTATAGTTTTTATAACTAAACCTAAAAATATAAACATATTACTTTATTTAAAGTATAGGATTTTAAATTGTTGTCTGCATCCGCAATTATGATTTAGAAAGTCTGGATAATGGAATACATACCAGTCACAAACTCACAATTGTTCCTTATAAAATTAAGATAAAACACTTTCATATAAATTAATATAGAAACTTCCTTCTGTCTTCATAAAAAACTTTCTATTTTTTATTCAATTTGAAGCCACCATCCCATATAGCATAATATAATTTGATTATTAGAACGACCAAATATATGAAGGCCAATTGAATTAGGAAAATGGTCTAGAAAACTGAAATTAAGTACAGATATAGAAGAAAGGATAGTGAGTATTTGATGCATATATGTTGAACAAATTAAACGTGCATGAATATGAGAATATGACTAACAAAATCAAACAATGTATGCTTTGAAAGATCTTTCTTTGATGTATTTGAGCTAATAATAAATGGCTAAGCATACTCCTTAGACTGTCGGTAGCAAGAATTCAGTAATAATAGTAATAAACCAAACACATGGCCTCAAAACAGAAGGACACAATGCCATAAGTGGTTCTGACATGAGTTTGGTGTCTTTTGAGGTAGGGTGACATGAACATATTTTTGTGGGTGTATAGGTTGACATGAACTCAAAGTGCCCTTTTCATTCATTAGTGACTGCTCTTAATACTGAGGCCCATAATTATTACACAAACCTCAATTACACCTTTCATGTAAATAGAGTTTGGAGCAGTTTTTTGAAAAATCCAACAGGACCAGTCAGTTGAACCGTGAAACCGGTCCAGTACAATATGACAATTATATTAATAATGTAATATACTATTTATATTGGTCAATTTTCAATTGAACCGTACTAGTCATATTGGTCGATTTTCATGTAAATTTTTTAGTAAAAATGACTTATTTTTTACGAAAATGTTACCACATGTATGATCAAACACACAATGTTTATGTTTGTAAAACGTTGTCTACTATTAAGTTACATGTTTTCTTTTAAAAAGTGATATAAATAAAGTAATTATTAAATTATTTATTAATTTTTTAACATTAATGTAAATATGATATATATCATATGTATATTTAGTTTTACTGATATAGATTTAATTAGAGAACCACCAATTGAACTATTATATTATTATATCAATACCCTAATTGTTTTGATGATGAATGTTGTTTTAATAACATTGTGAAGCCTATAATTCAAGGAAAATATTTTTGAAAACTTGCTTTTGAAACCCCTATAGATAAGGTAGATGGATGTGTTTATTGAGATATGCCATATTTCAAGTGAAACACATATATCATATGGAAAAATGAGAAAGCTGTGATGCCAATTTCTTTTCTTTGAAAAGCACAACAAATGTTTACTTTTTCTTACTTCCAATATCAGCATTCGGGATGAGAATCTGTTGTCCCTAAACATGTTCCAAATAAAATGGATAAAGTTACGAATGTTTAATATTTTTAACTAATGTGACATATTGTAATTGGTTTGGGACATGCTTGAGGATAACATATCCTTATCTTATATCCTAAGCATTCCCATCATTCTGCTCTCTTTGCCTAAGGTAGAGTACTAGAATATTCACATATTTCACATGCTGGGGGGCCTCAAACTAGAAAGTTAATCCACCAAAGAAGCTTGGGGATTTGGGGTTTGATGATTCTGTACTTTGAGATGGGTTTCTTTAGTCTTCAATAAATGTGTAGTTTATCCCTTTTTATGATCCACTATACAAACCATGACGTATACGGCAAACAAGATAAGTAATTAATAAACAATCTAAGACATGTTATTGATGTTAAGATCTCATTTATAATAATCATGGTTGAATTGACTTATGAGTTTTGAGGCTTTGTGCATGAAGGAAACCCCTTTTGTAGCTTTCAGTTTGAAACATAAGGAAGAGGAATTTGAAGGTTTGGATTAGATTATACACATCCTTGCTTGGATTAATGTTTAGGATCTTAGCTAAAAAGCAAAAGGTGAAAAAGTGATTTTATGGGGTTATCGATGGAGTTAGTGGGTAGGGACTTTCTGGTGCCACTTTATGAGAATGATACAGCTAAAAACAAAAAGATAAAGTTGCTTCCATTGTAATTAATATTACCGAAAATGATTATTTATCATTGTGTATATGGGACAGAGTAACAAATTTTTATATTATTATTGTATTATTTATCATTTATATATTTAATTATCATTAACTTTGAATATAACTAATACTAACTGTGTATATACTTATAGTAGTTTTTACAACCCGTTTAACATAGTTTTCTCATAATTCTGGATTTCATTATTTCACTAAATTCACCCCATCCTTCCAAACATATTTGTAGAATGATTTGAATATATGATGACTTGGGCATAAAAGAGATTGGAGTATAGCTCTTGTTCTTGAATAAACAATATTACTTGCATGTGGTCACATAAATATGTAGTAAATTTATATTAAAATACCAATGTGGTCTATTAGTATTTTATTAGTGAGAAAAGCTCATTTTCTTAATGTTTAACCACAATGGATAGAGAATGTGCGAGAGAGAGAATAAAAATGATCTAGGCCCTAAAATAATAATAAAATATATATACCTTTAGATTTTTTTAATACCACATGTAATTTGGAAGCAATACTAAACTCTGAATATGAGTGCATTGGCTTGTAATTTATTCATATTAAATTAATACGCCAAGTAGTACCTAACAGAAGAGTGAAAAAAGAGAGTTTGAATTGGATGCAATTGATGAAACAAGAGTTTAAAAAGATTAAACTCAACAATCATCACATTGTGATGATGATCTTTTTGACTAATTCAAAGCATATTAATTAAGTAGGTTGAATTTGGCAAACGTAGTTAAGGAAGTAGTTAGCATGGGCCTATTAACTTGATTAAACTTTTTAACTTAAAGTGTTTTCTTTTCCTTGAAAGTTACTAGCAGTGCATTCAACAATCCCATCCTATTTGTAGAGAAAAAGATGACCCAACATGTCATGGAATGGTGTAGGCTCACGGAAGCGGATCATATATCCACTCTCATATCTCACTTGATGTACCAAACCTATCAAATCTCCATTCATTTAAAATTAAAAATTATAAAAATAGAAATTAATATTTTATGAAGTTTGATTCGTTCAGGACAGGGAACGGAAAAATTATGAAACATGTAATCTTTATCACATGCTTCCTAACAAAAGTCATTGACCAAAGCTTGTCTCAAACTTTGAATGTGAACACTTGTGTCACATCCCTTCTTCATGTGGCTAAGGATACTATTATTATGCAGAGACAAGTAATAGAAAAACAAGGAAAAAATAATATAGTATAATATTTTATATCATTTTATATAAAATGAAATAATACTTTTTATATCCAAAAGAAAAACAAAAACAAGAATTTCTTCTCAAGTACATGATAGGATCTCTATTCCTTCCATTGACCTAAAGCTATACATTAGTTTTAAAGATATGAGGATCTTCTCTTTTACTTGAGAGAAATAATATTTTTACATTAGTTTTAAAATAAAAATATTATTATAAGTATAAATAGAAAAATATAATTGTTATTTCATTTTACATTTTTCCTTATTTTGCATAGTACTTCCCTTTTCACTAACAAAATCGTCTCCATTAATAATTGTAGGGCATGAAACACTTTTTAAGTATAAATGTGGGGAACCAATGTTAACGAATGAAAGGATACTGTACTGATTAAGAAATCTAAGATAGAAATGTTATGACATTCAAATATATTAGGAATTTAAAAACTTTGACTTGTAATTTTTTGTTCCATTGATTAATGTCCTAATTAACTTTTGTGCCGACCCAAACTTTTTCATCCAGTAGGTGATTTTACCTGGATTTTACTGTTGTCACATGGATCCATCACGAGAAAAAATACTTGTTCGCTTCACCAAAACTTGTTTTTTATCAGCCAACACAAGTAGAACTCAGATGAAGTTTTTTGCAGCTCCAATTCTCCATCAAGGTTGTTTTGTGATGCCTTAGTTTTTTATGGCTTTTATTTTCTTTCTGCAATCTTCAAGTGACCTATAGCCATTTCTATATTTTTTTGTTGTTGTATAATTAAGAAATGTCATCACCCTATGAATAAGAAACTATTCTCTTTTAGAATGTGTATCTACTATTCCTAGCAAGTATCATTTGCAGGAATCAAATTTTTTATCTTTTAATCTATCCGGGAATCCAGTAACGTCTTACACTACTATAACCATTTCTATATGAATATGTACATTAAATACTGTAGTAAATTGTTTGAATGGGTCGTCATGTTCAGGTTTTGCAGCAAGGGAGGAGAGTGAGCAAATCCTCTCCATGGATGAGCTAAGTGAAGAATTAGATAAGTGTTTTCCACAATTGACAATTATTTTAACGTAAAACCTTAAAATAATTAGTTCATAATTCATCCACATATACTTATTTTGGTCATTTCCTTTTTAGGTTTGATTTCTTTATTTTCAATGATGACTTGTTAACTTTTTTTTGGGTACAATGACTTGTTTACTTTAAGATACACTACTTTAAAACAATCCCATGTTTTAGAACCATAATAACTCGGGTAGTTTGTGATTTTATTTTTTCCTGGAGAATTTCTATATTACATTGACGGATATATAATATAAGATAAGTTCACAAACATTTATTAAATGTTCATTTATGCAGTAAACTTTTAATTTTTTTATCAAAAGTAATTAATACATTTTATTTATATAACATGTATCCTCCATTTTATCATCCGAAGATAATTATGCTCCAACAGAAAAGTAATTAATATTTAATAAAACATGTGATGCATATGAAATAAAAGAGATTGTAATTATATATACTAGCGTGTCAATTGATACTTTGTGTATGTCGACCCACATTTTTATTTTTCTGATATTAAGTAAATATGCAAATTTCTATAAATTTCTCAACTTGTACATCTAATAATTATTAGTGTGTCATTAGATATTTTTATATGTTCGTCAAATTTGTTCTTCTTGGGATGATGAAGAGAGCAAATAGAAATAGGAAAATGTATGGAATAATAATGATACATTAATGAAAAAAGAACATGTGACAGTTTTTTGCAGTTATTATTGAGATGTTATAAAATGATAAAATTGGAATATGCAAATTATGTCATGGTAATTACTAAATAAAATAGAATGAAATTATACCGGTTCAATTACGCGAATTTCCTTTAGGCATATTTTACATTTATATCTATACTTCTATAATCTATATCTATACTATATATAAAGTCAAAACTTGAAATAACTACCAACATGATTCTATTTTCCTATTTTACCCTTAATATTTTTTTATTTCTAAAGTAAAACCATATAATCCTAGATAGCTATAATTAATACATCTCATTTTAAGTTGGATATTATAATAATACAAAAATTATAACTTGAAGTACATCCAATAAAAACATTCTAATTCTCTAAAATAAAAAATAAAAAATTAATACTTAATATTATAAAATAAGAATGCGGGTCGACAGACACAAAGTGTCTGTCAACACGCTAGTATATATAAAGGAAAAACATAGTGTAACTACCAATTATATAATTTTCATTTTCCTATTTTTCCCTTAATACTTTATAATTTCTACAAAAAAACCTCTATAATTATATGTAACCACGACCAACATATTAGTCACTCTTTCACCTTAATTTAATAATTAAAATAAAGACAAAGAAATACAATATAAAGTTCACCCAATAAAAATTAGAATATAAAATATATTGAATATAAAAGTTATTCTGATTTATCAAAATAAAATATATAAAACTTCAAGACTTGACATTAGAAAATAAAAATGTAGATTAACAGATACGAAGTGTCTGTTACCACACTAATAATAATAATAACAAAGTTGAAATATAAAAATTACGTCTGTTCAATTAACTAATCATTTATTAGATGTTTTACCTTTATATAATAGTATAGATAATATATATATATAGAGAGCCACTAACTCTACTACATAGTTTGGATATGGTAGTTCATTGCTATATAATAAAATAAGAGGGGGAATATGGATATTGAAAACGTAAGAGTTTGATTATAAAAACTGTCGTTTTATCATTAATTATTCATATTCTATTATCATCAACTTTAAAATATAAACAATACAAATAAAAGATGTATTATACATTGTATACATAAATCTTTATACTAATAATATATTGTACTCATAAAATAAAGGCTTACACTGATATTACACTCATAAAAATAAAGGCAATGACTTAATTTGGAGTATTAACTATGATTTTAGAAATCACAGATTTTGGATAGAGTTTTATGTATAGTGGCATTTTAACTAGACTTCTATATTTGTATTGCAAAAGTGCAAATTGTCCTATTCCATGCATTAGTGCCAATTATGATACATAAACATTAGAATTAGCTACAGTAGCAGATAATTTGTATGTAGAAAATTTGATTGATGCATGAGATCAAAATAAAAATAGTTTTGACAATTGTAATAGAAGGGGTGTAATATTTCTCAATCTAACTATGTTTAGCATTTTTTAAGACGATAATAATCAAATCTTTATCCCATTAGGTAAAATTGATTATGTGTATCAAATAAAGTCATAATACTCTATCATAAATCATATTCATTGACAAAACCTTAATCTTTAAGTTTTCTTAATCATTTCATCTACATTTTTTATTAGTATCCTCGTTTCACATCCATTTGAACTCTCTTTCCGAGATTTCTATTGGTCATCTCTACACATGCTTAAACCATATAAAATGAGATTCTACTATATTATCTATAATATGATATACTTTAACTTTCTCCGTAATATATTTATTTCTAATTTCATCTTGTCTAGTATGTTTGTCTATCGCACAACACATTATTATCTTAGGTCATATTCATAGAGTGCAATTAATCACAATTTCAAAAGAGTGTAATATCTATGTCTTATTAGCGTAAATATTTATATATAGCTAGTCCATTATGCACAATCAATTTGAATTACTTTTTTTTCGAAGAGTCAATGGTTAAAAATGAATGGTGGATGATAAACTCACATTATATAAAACTCTTACATTGTTAGTGTATAATTTTTTTTCTCATTTCAATTTTTTTTTTCATTTAATACATATAGATTAAGAAATAAGTTTTAAAGTAGACTGAACTATTCAAAGTTGCTAGTTCAAATCCTAAAATCATATTTTGTTTGTGAATTAAGTAGTTGAATGGAATTAAAGAATATGAATGATTTGAAAGTCATAAATATACTAATTAGATGACATTTAAGATTTTTCATTTTCATCCAAAACTTAAATCCCAAAGATACCCTTAAAAATAAACTTTTTTATGAGCACCTATGACACAAAGTTTGTCTACAATAATTTCTTTAAGAGGATATATTACTGGCCCACACTTTTTAAATCAAAATAATTGTAATTCAAAATCCATTAAGTTAGGTTTGCAAAATAAAAGATGTAGTCACGTAGATTTGCAAATTGTAACGTGGGCTTATAAATGATTTTTTTTTTAATTTTGGTGTTGAAAAGTCCCCTAAAAAATATTTGCCTGAACTTAATATGTGATTGAATAAAATTATAAATATTTTTATGTGAAATTAGACTCATAATGTATTTATCTATTTGATCAACAATTTCAATAGTTTACGTAAGTATTACCCTTGTTTGTATAAACTCCTCATTCTTTTAGTGAGCTTATAGATTTGAATATGCGTTTTGAACTGTGACATCAATTGAATTATCAAAATTAATAATTTAATATTTTATTAAGTAGGGAATGACATAGTTATAAGAATTGTAAAGTAAAAAATAAAAAATATAACACTAACTAATACAGATCAATATTATTATATTTCTTGTGTGATCAAATATGTGCCATTGCCACAAGCTTGTTAGAATATTTTAATTTGTAAGTATTTTTCAATTTACATAATGCTATAATATTTGTTATAATATTTTACATGTTAACAAAGTGCAGTTAATTGTAAAAATGGTGTAGATTAGTTTCAAAATATTTAACAAATAAACAATGCCTAGCTTTTTAGTTAAAGAAATTAGAAGGGTTTCAAAGATATTATGTAATTGTTATTGTTTTACCGAATAATCATTTTATATTTTTTTTTCTAAGAAATGAATTGTATGTTAGGTATCAATAGCCTAAACACACCTAGAAGGGGTTGAATATGTGTAGCGGTTATCAATTACTGTTTCTGGCACCAAAACTCAGTTCTGGAAAACAACCCAATTAATTAATTAACCAGTGGACTTAATCGATTAACACACAACAGAAACAGAATGATCAAAGCAGCTAGTTGCACAATTATTTTACAACAGATAAGCAGAGATACAACATATATCTTTATGAAATATTAACAAGGATATAACAATGTATAAACATGCAAAATATCAGCTTCAAACTCAAATTAAAACAGTAAGAATTATAAAGGAGATTAAGAGAGAACAGTTTGCACAAATGGATTTTATCCTGGTTTGTTTGCAGTCCACTGCAAACTACATCTAGACATCTCCTTCTGATCTTGGAAGATTTTCTTCTTCACTATATTGAACAATTAGTATAATCATATGCACCAATTCAATTTACAAGACTTAAGATGCTTCTTTCTTGAATTCCTAGAACATCTAATCCTTGGATTGACTATCCCTATCGTCTGAGAAAACCTTTCTCGAGATCCAGCCCCAACCAAGATCCTCGTCCTCAATTCAAGACTCCTAGTCTTGGTGAAGAATCACTCTATCTCAATGGTGGTAAGACCAGTGTTGTTAGAACCGGACCGGACCAGACGGTCCGGCCGATCTGACCATTGACCGGACTTGAAAACGACTCTGGTTTGCCGTCTTAACCGAATGAGAGTTGGACCGCTTTGAACCGGAAAAAATCCGGTCCGACCATGTTAAACCCGGTTAAACCAGATTAACCCGAGAAGTAAACCGGACGACTCACTTAAAAAAAATGGGACAATGTTCTAATATTTTGTTTTACTACGGTCCAAAAA